>NW_026706545.1:0-141609 GCF_029867415.1 Vicia villosa | reverse complement strand
GCAATCATCATCACTCCCAAGGGTACTCATATCCCGTTCTCCGCCAGACTACTATTTGACTGCACCAACAACATCGCAGAATATGAAGCTTGTATTATGGGTCTCGAAGAAGCTATTGACTTAAGGATCAAGATCCTGGACATATATGGAGATTCAGCCCTTGTGATCAACCAAATCAAAGACAAGTGGGAAACTTACCACCCTGGCTTGATTCCTTACAGAGATTATGCAAGACGTCTTTTGACTTTCTTCAACAAGGTTGAATTGCATCATATACCTCGAGATCAGAATCGAATGGCAGACGCCTTGGCTACTCTATCTTCCATGTTCAAAGTCAATCATTGGAACGATATGCCTACAGTCAGAATCACGCGCCTTGAAAGGCCCGCCTATGTGTTTGCAACTGAAGCAGTCATCGATGATAAACCGTGGTATCACGACATCAAACGCTTCCTTCAAACTCAAGAGTACCCGCTTGGGGCATCAAACAAAGATAAGAAAACTCTAAGGAGACTCTCTGGCAGTTTCTTCCTGAATGGAGATGTGCTATACAAAAGAAACTTCGACATGTTTTTGCTCAGATGCGTAGATAGACACGAAGCAGACATGTTAATGCATGAAGTGCATGAAGGGTCCTTTGGAACTCATTCAAACGGGCATGCAATGTCCAAAAAGATCTTAAGAGCAGGATACTATTGGTTGACAGTGGAATCTGATTGTTGTAAACACGTGAAGAAATGTCACAAGTGCCAGATCTACGCAGATAAGGTCCATGTGCCACCGACTCTACTCAACGTTCTCTCATCTCCATGGCCTTTTTCCATGTGGGGTATCGATATGATTGGAATGATCGAACCGAAAGCTTCAAACGGTCATCGTTTCATCTTAGTAGCAATTGATTACTTCACCAAATGGGTCGAAGCAGCATCTTACGCCAATGTTACAAGACAAGTGGTTGTGAGGTTTATCAAGAATAACATCATTTGCCGATATGGTATTCCCAGCAAGATCATTACTGACAATGGTTCAAACTTGAACAACAAGATGATGAAAGAATTATGTGAGGAATTCAAGATTGAGCATCATAACTCTTCTCCTTACAGGCCAAAAATGAACGGCGCCGTCGAAGCTGCCAACAAGAACATTAAGAAGATCATCCAGAAAATGGTCGTCACTTACAAAGACTGGCATGAAATGCTGCCATTTGCTTTACATGGGTACCGTACTTCAGTGCGTACTTCGACAGGGGCAACTCCCTTTTCTCTAGTATACGGCATGGAAGCTGTGCTCCCCGTAGAAGTTGAAATCCCATCAATGAGAGTCCTCATGGAGACTAAGTTGTCAGAGGCCGAATGGTGTCAAAGCAGATACGATCAGTTGAACTTAATCGAAGAAAAACGTATGACTGCTCTATGCCATGGACAGTTATACCAAGCAAGGATGAAACAAGCTTTCAACAAAAAGGTTCGACCTCGTGAATTTCAAGAAGGTGACCTCGTGCTTAAAAAGATCTTGTCTTTTCAACCAGATTCTAGGGGCAAATGGTCTCCTAATTACGAAGGCCCGTATGTTGTCAAAAGAACATTTTCTGGCGGCGCCATGACTCTTGCAACCATGGATGGTGATGAACTCCCATATCCTGTGAATGCTGATGCAGTCAAGAAATACTTTGTCTAAAAAATACAAAAGAACAGCTCGGTAAGTCGAAAACCTGCAAAGGGCGACTTAGGCAAAAATGAGCGTCTCGGTGGATTGAAAACCCGAAAGGGCGGTCCAGGCAAAAATTAGAGACAATAAACACAAAAATTCATCCTGGTAGATTGAAAACCTGAAAGGGCAATCTAGGCAAAAATTAGGGATTTATGACAAAGTAACTGCATCAGTCCATACTTCGTCACCTGAGGAGTCTTTTTCATCAAAGGATCTTCGATCAAATCATCGCCAATCTGAAGCAACAAGCACAGTTGGAACTCAAAGTTGTTAGGGGGAATAGTGGTTATTGCTTTCAATGTAGCCTTTTCCGCATAATTACCATTTCCAACTTTTGTAAATACTCCGTGGAATCATGCCTTTAGCTGATTACCGTCCTATTAAATAAATTTGAGCCTTGTGCCCATTTGTTTGCAATCTTTAATTTCTTTCAGCTTGCAAAATGACGCTTTAATTGTGTTATTCACTTTTGAAACAAAAAAGAAAAAAATAAGTTTTAAATGAATTTACTTCACTTTTCTTTTTCAAAATAAAAGCGAAATTTTCCTTTGAGTTGTGAACAACGGAAGGAACATCAGCAGTCGTCTCCACAGGATGAACAAAAGGATTCTCCCTGAAAAATTGTTGAGACAACGGTATTCTTGTCCCAGAAAAGAATTCTTGAAGCAATTATCCCTCGAGGTAAAGAAGCTCTTCTATCCCCAGTGAAGAAGCTCTTCTATCCCCATTGAAGAAGGTCTTTTATCCCCAGTGACGAAGATTTTCCATCTCCAGTGAAGAGGTTCTTCCATCTCAATAAGAAAAGATGTTTATCTTCCCCAGAGAAGTTGAAAACATGCAGCACCATTCATCACCTGTGTTATCTACACCGTGTTGAAGAACATTTGCCAAGTATATGGTTGTATTGCGACGTCGGTCCTTCTCCAGTATACACTTCATTGTCTGTCAGTATTGTCAGTATGCATGCGACATTCATGACATTCATCATTCATACATATTTGCATCATTTATGCATTCTTGCATTTTTCAATGTTTGCTTCAAAATCACTTGTTTAGGATATATCTATCCTCAAAAAAAAAAAAAAAAGAAGAAAAGAAAAAAGAAGAAAAAGAAATAGGTATGGGCGTGTCATCTCTCCAAGTAGGTTGTCACCCATAAGCAGAAAGAACATCTTCTTTCTCCAGTTTCCCACTGAGATCACTCCTCGTGGAAGAAGGTTGCTTTAGTTTTCTCCTCTCAAAACAAAGGAGAAAATCCCCAGTTGAGTTCATTCCTCATGGGTACAAAGTCTTGTTTGACTGTCTCTTTCCAATTCATTCTTGGATAGAACCCTGTCTTTACCAGAGATTCAAATTCCGATTCCTCAAATAGAGTCGAGAAAAGTTGAGCAATAAGCAATAGCCTCATCGTCTGAGCAGCTTATTTCTCTTTCAAAAGATTTTTCCTCTCTAGAAAATCAATCATGAAGACCATTTGACAATCAGGGCCTTATTACTGTTCACAAGGCTGAATAACCAGTAATTTCCCTAGCAAAGTCTCCAGGATCATTTTATCACTTGGCTGATAATTGATCATGTCTTCAAAACCGCTATCACGAGGCTGGTAGTCGGTAAACTTTTTGTTCTGGTTATATTATTTAACATGTCTATCACAAGGCTGATAGTCGGTAATATTAATCGAACCTTTGAAACTCTTTTTACCTTGTCAAGTCTATCACCATGCTGATAGTCGGTAATATAGTTTCATACCTTTCACCTTCGCATTATTAAACAAGTCTGTCCCCATGCTGATAGTCGATAATGTCGATAGGTAAGCTTTTCTTACAAAGCTATCATTCCCCGGTAAAGCATACACTTGCTTTCCCAAAAAGAAAAAAAACGGATTCTCTTCCTAAAACGGATTGAGACATCCTTCCTGATCTCTTGTCCCCAGTGGAGTCAGTTTTGATATCCCTCGGTAAAGATATCCTTGCATCATTCGCAATTTTGGTATCTTAGGTCCAAAATTCGCGTCTTCTGATATTTAAGTCTCTTCCACCCTATCAAAACGAAGATTTTCAATCTTCATATCTCAGGTTGAAGAAACTTAAATAGGGGCATCTGTTATACCCCAATTTTTGACCTAAGATACCACCTCATATCATTTGCATATACATCATTTGCATCTCTAACAAATTGCATAGCTTGTGTTTGTTACTTGTGCTCAGCAGGGTTTAATCAAGAAATCACTCATTAGTACAAGTAACAATCAATTAGGGTTTTGTTCTCCCTTCATCTCAAATGAATTATCTTCATCAATAATCAACATTTGGTCCTCAGAGATTCATTTCAACAAGCTCAACAGCTTTGAATCGACTGAATTAGGGTTTTGACTGAAGACAGCACACTCCTGACTTTTGCTCAGAATTTGACCTAATGGCTTGTGACATGATATCAAGACCTCAAGTGCATCATTTTGACCTAATCCATTGGCTCATAACATCTCCTACACAAAGATTGATCAGACAAATCCTCAGATCAGGGTTTTGAACTATCAGGGACTGAAATCAGGGATCACATTTGGGAAACCCTAAAAACCCCCCAGGAAGTCAATCAAAGGTTTCAATCATCTTCAAATAATCCCTATGACAATATACAATGAAGATTGTGTCTCAATTCAAGATCCACAGTCATCAATTTCATCAGGTCGACAATTAGGGTTTTTGACCTAATTCCACTGAACCACTGACTTTTTTTAATCAGGACTTGGTGCCACAACTCAAACCATGGCTCAATATCCTCTAATGCTTCAATATGATCTATTCATACCATACATATGGTGAGGATAACCTGTTTCATTTGAAATCTCCAGAAACGCGATTCGTCTGAAAAAGTCAACTGTACAAGATCACCATTGACTTTTGGGGGATTTTGGTCAACCATGACTTTTGAAGTTAAAAATCATCAATATATGATATATGAAGTCATTTGATCAAGAAAAATCAAGAAAATCAATCAAGAATCAAAAAGTCAAAAGTTTGACTTCCATACTTAGAAAATTTTTCTAAGTGTTTTTCATGGTTTTTTCCAAACTTTGGAGGGGAATAACTCAAAATTTCACCTACAAACTGAAAAAAACTTCCAACATGAAAGTTGTAGATTTTGATCCAATAAACAACTTTGACACATATAAATTTTTTCCATAAGATCAACCATTTAAGAGATATGGAGCTTCAAAGTTGGCATCTTTGGAAAATTTCACTTGAAACTTCATTTTTCTCAAAGTTCGTGGATCTTTTTCACCCACTTCCTTAAGGATCTTGAAGAAACTTTCAACTAGGGTTTTGAAGTGTGTAATATGAGCTTTCCAAAATGTCCAAGAGCATGAAAAAATATGGAGTGTAGCTATGGTTTTGAATTTTGCAATTAGAGGTCATTATGCATGAAATTACAAGCCATTTTCACTAAGTTCAATACTATATGGCCTATAATTCAAGCAATGACACACCAAAGCAATGATTGAATGATATTTTCTGATTTGAGATCAGAATGGAAAGAGATAAGAAGCTTGGCCAAAATAACCATGGTTTAGTTACTTTAACCATTTGCATTTAATGTGAAAGATTCCATTTTATCTCTTAAGCCAAATCATCATTCTTGATCAACTTGCAAGAGCTTTGTATTCAGAAACTTTGGCCTATAAATAGAGGTCATTTCCACTCTTCAATTCACACCAAAACCTCATAATCATAGGTTTTCTCTCTTCTTTCTTAAGTTGCAAGTTTCATGAGTTTCAAAGAGGGAGAATTGCAATTTCCATCTCTTGCAATTTCTGGCCAAAGTGAGGGTTCTAACATCTCATAAACATCAAATGTGATGTGTTTGATCCATCCACACACCCCAAAAACACCTAAATCTCAGAATCACTCTTCAACCACCATGTTTGCATAAAGAGAGCCTTATCATGCCAAAATTCACACTAGCCCATATCTGTCCAAGTTAATCATCCAAACACATTCCATATATCATATATGAGCTATACCAATCATCATCCATGATCTGAAACACCTCCATCATCAAATTCGATCCTCACTCCAAGCAACTGCAGATCGGGTCTCATGGCTATGCTCAGATGAATTCAGTTCACTCCAAGCATCCAGACATGTTCCATAATCATCATTGAAGCTATCCAGATCATTGCAAAGCATCTGTAACACCTCTACTGAAGAATTCAATCTCCACTTTGGCCGTTTTTGAAGGTAAGCCTCATGAACTTCAAACTCATACTTGCACGCATCATAAATGAAATGTGAGCATACCATCTTGTTTCTGCACCTATGAGGATCATTAACCCTCAATCAATTGCATCTTAACTTGCACATACACGATTTTAGAATGAATCATAGAATTAGGGTTCTTCGTGTTCATCAGAGAATCAATGGCCTTAGGGTTAAAATAAATGAAATTAAATGCTATCATCATGTTCCTCGTCCAAAACCGAGCAAGATAGACCCTTTACTTGATCAATTTGGTTCAGTTTCAAGAATTTTCAAAATCAAATGGGGATGGTGTTCTTGGCGCCATTTTCTGTTCAGAAATTTCAAATGTTAATTTTCAAATATAATTAAATGGAGTTGTTATAGTAACAAGCTGCGCGCGCAGCTGGGTTGGCAAGTGTTTTGGCTGGTGAACACAAGGGCGTGGGTTCAAGTCTTAGTGAAGACAAAACCATTTTTTTTAATCACTTATTTTGTTCATTTTTTTCACAAATTCATCCTTTAATTTAACCAATCAAATCAACTTATTTTTGATTCATTTTTTACACACCTCTTATTTAATATACATATTTTGACAATATCAAAAAAAATCACAAAAAAAGATTTATTTAATATGCTTTTAATTAGGTTTAAAATGATACATTTTTAAGTGTTTTTAAATACTTTAACTATTGTTTTTCATTTAATTTTTAACCTAATCACTTGTAAATATTTTTTTGTGATCAAACCCTAATCATTTAGGTCTTAATTGAGTATTAAAACTTGTTTTAACTTAATTAAGTTGTTTTCTTTCAAATTCAAATCGTTTTAAGACGAGCAATCGCGATTCTTTTTCAAAACGATAAACCACTTCTTTTTTAAATCCTTTTTGATTAATCAATCGATTTTCAAAACGATGTGGGGCCTCTCGAATATTAGAGAGTATAAGACCCACTCGTTTTTCCTTTTACAATTTTTCTTTATACAGAAAACTCTTTCAAAAACAAACTTTCAAGCAGTTTTTTCAAACGACGCGTCTGTAAATAAAACAATCAACCATGTTTTATAAAATAAAACACGGGCCTCCACGTAGGTATAAGTCCCAAGCCCTTTTGTACATACCCATTCCTGTACATGAAATTAGGTATTTCACTGTACACATACATTTTTGTACATATCTCAATCTGTTTTTTTAACTTTGAATAACAAACCAAAAATGAAGGTTTTCTTTAAATCTTCCCAAAAATATACCATGGGCCTCCATGTAGGTATAAGTCCCAAGCCCCTTTGTAAATACCTGTTTGCATAGCTTTGAATAAACTCAAGTGGACCTCTCCTCGAGTATAAGTCCCGAGCCCCCGTGTATACAAATGGATCATGCTTACAGGTATATTTCCTTCATAAACTCCATTATATACACATACTTTGTCATATATATGTGCTTGTTCATACTTGTTCATGTTTGTTCATACTTGTTCATGTTTGTTCATATGTGTGATATGTGTGCTTGTTCAACTTAGTACAACACTAGGTTCCCCATAGCCTCCTATTGGGCTTCGTGCAAAGAATCTCCCTAGTTTAGGTTAGGACATAGAGTATGGTTTCCCGGTGAAATCGCTCTAAGAGCTCAAACCAACTATACCATGCCTCCCCTTGGGCTTTGTACAAACGAGTGACCCTCCCATAGCCTCCTCTTGGGCTTACAATGCAAGGACCCTCGATTGTCCCTCCCATAGCCTCCTCTTGGGCTTACAATGCAAGGACCCTCGGATAGCCTCCTCTTGGGCTTCGTACAAGGACCCACGGGCTTCTTATAAGCATCCCTAATATCCAAAACAAATACCCTAGGAGATTAGACATTTATCATCTCTATGATAGGAGTATCTCTTCTATATCATCACAAACAATCAAACAATCAATCAATCAATCAATCAAACTTTTTTGCCACAAGGCTGGCTAATCAATCAAACTGTTTTACCACCGTACTGGATGATTAATCAAAGTTTTTGTCACAAGGCTGACTTCATTGAAACTTTTGCCACAAGGCTGGCTGATTAATCAAAGTTTTTGTCACAAGGCTGACTTCATTGAAACTTTTGCCACAAGGCTGGTTAAACAACAAAAACATCTTTATCATTCTAAGCACCCTAAGTGGCATGGCCCCGGGCTTATAATGAAAAGATTTTCAAACAAAAATCAAACAGATGTATGTGATGATATAGATTAGATACATCGAACATTTAGATGACATTTATCTCTTTTCCTTTGCTTCCACTAGCATAAGTGGGAACTACGATTGCTCTGACTTTCTCAACATCCCTTTGAGAATACGTAGGCACAAGGTCGATCCTTGGCGAGCAAAACAAAACAAAAAAAACCATTCAAACCTTAGCACCCGTAGACCCCGAGCTACAGATGCTCTGATTCCCTCTAAGGGATATGTATGCAGAGGATCGCGATGATCTTTGCGAGCATAATCAAACAAACACCTTAGGTCCCACCTCTTTTCTCACAACAGAACCTCTCAACAACATGGAATGAAAAACAAAGCAAAGAAACCTATAGAGTACTATAGATACGTTGGGTGCTAATACCTTCCCTTCGTATAACCAACCCTCTTACCCAAGATCTCTCCCCACTTTTAAGGTTATTGCAGCTTTTTTCCTTTTCCTCTTTTGGAAACAATAAAAAGTTTGGTCCGTACAAAAGAAAAATCATTTTTTGAGCACTCGAGCGCAAAGAAGGCATCAGGTGTCTCATTTAAAAAAAACAACGATTTTTCCCCGCAACAGAAAAATGGCGACTTCACTGGGGACCATCTTTTTATTGTTTCCAAAGAAAGGGTTATTTCCATTTATTTTGTTTTTATTTTGTTCTTGTTTGGTTCTTTGGTTCTGTTACATCCGTGGTTCTGTTACAAGTGATACATTATGGACAAATCCTAACCCGGATTAAGTACACATAAGAAATTAGGTGGAGGGTATAGTCATGTGCAGGCGCACGTGAGAATCCTTCCGCTCAGTGGAGGTTCCTTGTTTGTAATATATGTTTAGCGAGTTAATTGCGAAGACATTGTTGCTTTCATTGAACTGTAGAAGCTGAGTTGGCTGTAGAACCCCAACCCATCCTGGCCTTATTAGGTTGTGGTGCAGAAACTATTCAGGTGAAGACTTGGATTAGTTGTCATGCGGAGAACCACACTCAGACGAGTTTTTCTTGAGAATATTGCTGGCTCATGAGTTTAATTGTGGAAAGCCGGTAATATCCGAAAGAAAAATGTAGACTCTGACGTATCAGTAGAACATGTTTTGCAGGTGATTAACTAGAACTATCCCATATTTGGTTCTCTGACCTCATGCTCGTGACGCTGGACCTTTGAACCTGTGTGTACCATGTTTGTGTTACCATGTTTGTGTTGCCATGTTTACAGTACCATGTTCGCGTTACCATGCTCGCTTTACCATGTTTGAATATGTGGCATCCATGCATCCATGCATTCATACATCCATAAAAAAATAAAAAAAAATCTTTTTCCATAAAAACATGATTTTTTCCAAACAATTAGAGAATTTTCTTTGCAAACATTATAGGATTAGGTTATGGAGTGGGTAAAAAGGCATACCAAGAGGTACGGTTTCAAAGAGCCTAATGTGGAAAGACTGAAAGAGTTAGCGTCTTTTGTACAAGATCCTTCTGATTTTAGGAAAAGCCATGGAAAGCTTTTGCCTATCTTGAACACTCATGTTGATGAAGGACTTCTCAAAACTCTGGTTCAGTTTTATGATCCCGTCTACCGGTGTTTTACCTTTCCAGACTATCAGTTGGTACCAACCTTGGAAGAATATGCCAATCTTTTGGGTATTCCTGTGTCTGACAAAATACCTTTCAATGGTTTGGAAGCCATTCCTAAGTCACCAGTCATTGCAACAGGTACCCACTTGAAGAAATCTGAAATAGAGAGTAATTGGACTACCAAAGGAAACCTTCCAGGTTTGCCTTCACAGTTTCTAATAAAGAGAGCCTTTGATTTCATCGAGACTGGTAGCATGATAGCTTTTGAAGCTGTACTAGCATTACTCATCTATGGGTTGGTTCTGTTTCCCAATATCGACGACTTTGTTGATATCAATGCCATAAAGGTCTTTTTGAATGGAAATCCCGTTCCGACTCTGCTTGGTGACATGTATTTCTCTGTCCATCATAGGAATCACCAAGGTGGTGGAATTATTGTATGTTGTGCACCTCTGTTGTTTAAATGGATTGTTTCACACTTACCTAAGTCTCCCATTTTCACGGAAAACCGGGAAGGTTTACGTTGGTCTCAAAGACTTATGTCTCTTACTAATAATGATATTCAGTGGTATACCTTGGCTCGCTGCGGTACAGAAACCATTGAAAGTTGTGGAGAATTCGCCAACGTACCCCTCATTGGTACACAAGGAGGAATTAACTACAATCCGGTCCTAGCCCGACGACAACTCGGATATGCAAATTCAACTAAACCCATTGGCCCTACAGTGGAAAGCTACTTCTATCAGGAAGGAAATGATCCTCAAGGGTTGAAGACAAAAATGGTGAAAGCCTGGTACGACATCCGATGGAAAGAAAAAGGTGAGATAAAGAACTGTATTGCTACGAACGCCTATACCTGTTGGGTGAAGAAAAGAGCAAGGGAGTTTCAAATGCCTTATGATTATGAAAAACCCATGTTCCCCGTGGTACCTCAACGACCCAACATTCCTGCTATGGAGGAATACCAAGACACTTTGACCAAGATGAGGATAGAAAAAGACGCTTGGAAAGAAAAATTTCGAAAAACTGATGTGGAAAACAGAAAGTTGAAGAAACAAGTGAAAGAACATGAAGAAACTCTCTATTATCAGGATGGATGACTCATGAACAAAGATGAGAAGATCCGTCGGAAAGATGCTGCAATCAGAAGATACATCAAAGAAAGCAAGAAGAATCTTGAAGCCTCGACAAGCAACGCTCCAATGCCTGGCGACTGGAAGAATGTGGTTGACAAGCTGAGGGCTGAAAAGGCCGAGTTGAAAGCTTACTATGGGAAAGAAATCATGAAGCTCAAGCTGCACAATGCATTTGGTTCTTCGTCTGATGAAGATGTTTAGGATTTGTTTAGATTTTCATGTATCATTTGATTCTGTAAGGAGCTACGCTCCAATGTTGTAACATTTCCCATTATTTCAATAAAAGAATTGTTTGTGTTCAAATGTTTGCAAGGAAATAATCTTTAAAATGTTTGGAAAAATCATAAATTTTCTTTTTGCATACATCATTCTGCATATCGAGTCTGTTATATAGAGTCTCATCTTTTGGATCTTTCTCCATTAGATCGTCAAGCTGTCGCGTCTCAAAGTTTCTCGACCGCGCTCGCAATCAGATCACAGATACAATACTCGTTCAAGCAGAAGAAGAGTAATGGAACACTCTGAACAAGAGAATATTGAGCTTCGTGGTACAGTGACCACTCTTCAGGAAAAATTGGAAAGTCTCACTACTTTGGTTGACTCCTTAATGGACGCACAGAAACCTATAGAGTACTATAGATACGTTGGGTGCTAATACCTTCCCTTCGTATAACCAACCCTCTTACCCAAGATCTCTCCCCACTTTTAAGGTTATTGCAGCTTTTTTCCTTTTCCTCTTTTGGAAACAATAAAAAGTTTGGTCCGTACAAAAGAAAAGTCATTTTTTGAGCACTCGAGCCCAAAGAAGGCATCAGGTGTCTCATTTAAAAAAAAACAACGATTTTTCCCCGCGACAATAGTCCCTAATAAAGTGATGTTTAATCTCTATATGTTTAGCTTTAGAATGTAAAATAGGATTCTTAGATAAACAATTAGCATAAGTATTATCATAGAATATAGGAATGTTACTCTCATATATCTGATAGTCATCTAGCAAACTTTTCATCCAGAGCATATGTGTACTACATCCAGCAGCAGCTACATATTCTGCTTCTATGGTAGGGAGAGCAATTGTTGCTTGCTTCTTGTTGTACCAGGAGATCAGGTTACTTCCCAGAAACTGACAGCTTCCAGAAGTACTTTTCCTTTTAAATCTATCTCCAGCGTAATCAGCATCACAATATCCTACTATGTTGTATTCTTCAGATCTTTTGTAGACTAAACCAACATTAGTAGTACCTTTCAGATACCTAATAATTCTCTTAACAACAGTTAAGTGAGATTCTCTTGGATCTGATTGGAATTTAGCACACAAGCATACACTGAATAAAATATCAGGTCTAGAAGCATGTTGAAAGGAATGGTAAAAAAGCTGTTGTATTTTATTCCTCAGCTCTAGGCTGGTATATATAATGGTAATACAATAATGATATTAATTCTTTCCTTAATGGAGAATAAAGGGAAATAATACAAATAGGGAAATATTACAAATAGAAATAATATATTCCAACACCCCCCCTGAAGTTGGTGCATAGATATCTATCATGCCCAACTTGTCAATCAAATGCTCAAAGGTTGGTCTTTCCAGACTTTTGGTAAGGATATCCACAGTTTACTAATTTGAAGTCACAAAAGGGAGACATATGATTCCAGCATCTAACTTCTCTTTTATGAAGTGTCGATCAATCTCAATATGTTTGGTTCTGTCATGTTGAATTGGGTTATGAGCTATGCTAGTGGCAGCTTTACTGTCAGAGTATAATTTTAATGAGTTGACATGAATGTCACTGCTTGTTAAAATGAGTTGTTGACCCTTTGGGAAGAGTTTTGAATATCAGAGTATGTTTCCTTAACAGCTTCCCATACATCCTTTGCAGAAGGCAAAAACATATAAGGCTTACCTATTCCAATTTCCATAGAGCTTACCAACCACGCAATAATCAAGGAGTTTTCAGATTTCCATTGTTTGTAAAGAGGGTCTCCTACTGCCGGTTCAGCTACTGTTCCAGTTAAAAAACCCAACATCCCTTTGTTATCCAATACCAAGCGGACTGTCTAGGCCCATTCATTATAGTTATTCCCATTCATCTTAGGAATATTGACCTTGAGGGAGTATGAGGAACCCTCTTGGTCATTGCCTCCTATATTGAAATAACTGCCATTGTTTGTGACACCCGATGTTTCGTCGCTGTTTTCGCCACCATCGCCATTTCCGCGGCCACCACCGTTACCGCGGCCGCCGCCATCACCGCGGCCACCGCCACCGCCATCATTGGATCCGGTGTAGGCAAAACCTAGAGCGGGCCAATTCGTGCCGTGATTCGCCATAGGGGATTAAACGGGTATGTCAATCGGAAGCTGTTGTCGAAGCTTTACAGTAAACCCTAACCCAGAGCTCTTGATAACATATTGAAAGGAATGGTAAAAAAGTTGTTGTATTTTATTCCTCAACTCTAAGCTGGTATATATAATGGTAATACAATAATGATATTAATTCTTTCCTTAATGGAGAATAAAGGGAAATAATACAAATAGGGAAATACTACAAATAGAAATAATATATTCCAACAAAGCAGTCAGATAGAGAAGAGATCCTATCATACCTCTGTAGATCTTCTGATCTACCTTCTTGCTTCTTTGCTTTCAGATAGATTGAAATTCTTCAGAAGTTCTTTGACATACTTAGTCTGATGAACATAAGTTCCTTCAGAATTTTGATTTATCTTAATGCCTAGGAAGTATTTGAGTTCTCCCATCATGCTCATCTCAAATTCTGCCTGCATAGACTTAGCAAACTCCTTTCCAAGTGTAGCATTAGAGGTTCCAAAAATAATATCATCTACATAAATTTGACAAATTAACATATCCTTTTATATGTTTTACAGAAGAGAGTTGTGTCTACTTTTCCTCTTGTGAAACCATTATCCAAAAGGAAAGAACTTAATCTTTCATACCAAGCTCTGGGAGCTTGCTTCAAACCGTATAATGATTTCTTTAACTTGAAAACATATTCTGGAGACTTAGAGTCTTCAAAACCAGGAGGTTGGTGAACATAAACTTCCTCATCTATATAACCATTTAAAAAGGCACTTTTAACATCCATCTGATACAGAATGATGTTATTCTGAGTGGCAAACGAAATTAATAATCTAATAGATTCTAACCTGGCCACTGGTGCAAAGGTTTCTGTATAGTCAATACCTTCTTGCTGACTATAGCCCTGAGCAACCAGTCTGGCTTTGTTTCTGATGACTTCACCTTTCTCACTCAGCTTGTTTCTGAAGACCCACTTTGTTCCAATGATATTGAATCCTTTTGGTCTTGGAACCAAATCCCAAACATCATTCCTTGAAAACTGATTTAACTCTTCTTGCATAGCAATTATCCAGTCAACATCTTCCAGAGCTTGATCAACAGAAGTTGGCTCAATCAAAGACACTAAACCAAATTGACATTCTGCATTGTTCTTTAGGAATGCTCTTGTTCTGATGGGATCATCCTTCTTTCCAATTATAACATCTTCTAGATAAGCAGAGTTGAGTCTAGAAGATCTTTCAAGTGTTGGCTCTTCAGATATTTTGAGATTCTCTAAAAACGCTTGAACTTGATCTTCTGATACCTCCTTTCTCTTGGGTTCTTCATGATCTGAGTACGAGATATCTATATCTGCAAAATTCTCAAACTGCTTTGGCTTTTCATTGCCAAGCTTATCATCAAATCTGATATTGATTGACTCTTCAACTATCAGAGTTTCAGTATTGCGTACTCTGTAGCCTTTAGAGCGTGCAGAATATCCAAGAAGGAAACACTTCTGAGCTTTGGAATCAAACTTGTTCATATGATCTTTAGTATTCAGAATATAACAGACACATCCAAATGGATGCAAATATGAAATGTTGGACTTTCTGTTCTTCCACAATTCATAAGGAGTCTTATTTAGAGTTGGTCTTATGGAGATTCTATTCTGAATATAACAAGCTGTGTTAATTGCTTCTGCCCAGAAATGCTTAGCCATATTAGTCTCATTGATCATGGTTCTGGCCATTTCTTGGAGAGTCATATTCTTTCGTTCTACAACTCCATTTTGCTGTGGAGTTTTAGGACAAGAGAAATCATGGGCAATGCCATTTTCTTTGAAATAAATTTCAAAGAATTTGTTCTCAAATTCACCACCATGATCACTTCTGACTTTTATGATTTTGCATTCCTTTTCAGATTGAATCTGAGTACAGAAGTCAAAGAACACAGAATGTGACTCATCCTTGTGTTTTAAGAACTTTACCCAAGTCCATATGCTATAGTCATCTACAATGAGTAATCCATATTTCTCGCCTCTGATTGATGCTGTTTTGAATGGGCAAAAAAGATCAATGTGCAGAAGTTCTAAAGGCCTAGAGGAAGAGACAACATTTTTAGATTTAAATGCAGGTTTTGAAAACTTCCCTTTCTGAAATGCTTCACAAAGAGCATCTGATTTATATTTCAGATTAGGGAGTCCTCTGACCAGATTAAGTTTGTTGATCTGAGAAATCTTTCTCAAACTAGCATGACCCAATCTTCTGTGCCAGACCCACTGCTCTTCGTTAACAGACAGAAGGCAAGTAACCTGTTGGTTCTTAAGATCTGAAAGATCAATCTTATAAATTTTGTTCTTTCTCTTGCTTGTAAATAGGGTTGAGCCATCCTTCTGAATAATAGCTTTACAAGACTTTTGATTAAAGATTATGTCATAACCATTGTCACTTAATTGACTTATAGACAATAAGTTATGAGCTAGTCCATCTACTAAAAGAACATTAGTTATAGAGGGAGAATTACCAATACATATGGTTCCTGAGCCTATGATTTTTCCCTTCTGATTCCCTCCAAACTTTACTTCTCCAGCAGATTTAAGTTCCAGACTTTGGAACATAAACCTTCTTCCTGTGATGTGACGTGAGCACCCAGAGTCCAGGTACCATGACATGTTTGTCTTTTGAACTGTTAAGGAGATCTGCAACAGGAATTATCTTATCCTTAGGTACCCACATTCTTTTGGGTCCTTTGGGGTTAGTCTTTCTCAAGTTCTGATTGAACTGAGGTTTTACATAAGACTTACCAGAATGTGCAACAGTATATTTCTTTGTGTGTGTGATATGGAAACTCTTAGAATGTGACATATGTTTGATATCATGAGAATGACCATACTTGAACTTTTCATACAAAGGTTTGTACTTAATGATCATTTCATCAACAGGTTCAAGTTTATATGGGGTTTCTCCTTCAAAGCCTATACCTACTCTTTTGTTTCCACTTACACCATAGATCATAGAGGCTAGCTGACTTCTGCCTATACCTCTAGATATGAACTTTCTGAAGCTCAAGTCATATTCTTTCAGAATATTATTAGTGCTTGGAATAGACTTTTCTGAACTTGAAGATGTTTCAACATCTTTAGATAGTTTTAAAACTTTTTCTTTTAGTTCAGAGTTTTCTATTTCAAGTCTCTTAGTTTCAGATGCCAAAAACTTTTTGAGCTTTTTGTATTTGATACTAAGTTGACTCTTGACTTCCAGAAGTTCTGATAAGTTGGAAACTAAATCTTCTCTAGTAAGTTCAAAAAATACCTCATCAGAGTCTGAATCAGAAGTAGATTATTCACCAGCATCAACTGTTGCCATGAGTGCTATGTTGGCTTCCTCATCTTCAGAGCCCGACTCTTGATAAGATGAATCAGAGTCATCCCATGTAGCCATCATGCCTTTCTTCTTTTCAAACTTCTTTCTGGGCTTTTCCCTCTAAAGCTTTGGACATTCACTCTTGTAATGTCCAGGTTCTTTGCATTCATAGCACACTACCTTCTTCTTGCTAGATTTTCTATGATCAGAAGATTCTCCCTTTTCAGGTCTCTTGAAGTTCTTGAATCTTCTCTGCTTACTCTTCCAAAGTCGATTCACCCTTCTGGATAGAAGAGACAATTCATCTTCATCATCTTCTTCTTCTTCTGACTGGTCTGATTCTTCTTCTTCTGCCTGAAAAGCGATAGCACAGTGTTTATTTTTAGAATTTAAGGCTCATTTGCATCTAGCTCAATCTCATGACTCCTCAAGGCACTTATCAGCTCTTCAAGAGACACCTCATTCAGATTCTTGGCAATCTTGAATTCTGTAACCATTGGTCCCCATCTTCTGGGAAGACTTCTGATTATCTTCTTAACATGATCAGCTTTTGTGTATCCCTTGTCAAGAACTCTTAATCCAGCAGTTAGAGTCTGGAATCTGGAGAACGTTGCATCAATGTTTTCATCATCTTCCATTCTGAAAGCTTCATACTCATACTCAGCATGTGAGATGGCATTTAGCAATATAGTTCTTGATTTGTGATGATTCTTGAACTCTTTCTTTTGAGCATCACTCATAGCTTGTCTTGAAATCTTGACTCCACGGGCATTCACAGGATGTGTGTAACCATCCAACACTAAATCCCATAGATATCCATCTTGACATAGAAAATAACTTTCAAGTCTATCTTTCCAATATTCAAAGTATTCTCCATCAAAGACTGGTGGTCTATTGTAGCCATTGAAACTACTACTTCCATTGTTACCATTGTTGTTTTGCTCAATAGGAGTAGGAGTAGCTGTATCACCCATTTTGTGTTTTTCTCCCTGAATCTTTTCTCTAACACGGTTAAGTGTTTGCACCTAGAACCGGCGCTCTGATGCCAATTGAAGGAGTGAAAAACACTTAGAAAGGGGGGATTGAATAAGGGTTTCTTCTAAAAATGGTAGATAAAAATAAATCACACATTTATTTTTATCCTGGTTCGTTGTTAACTAAACTACTCCAGTCCACCCCTGACAAGGTGATTTACCTCAACTAAGGATTTAATCCACTAATCAAATTGATTACAATGGTTCTCCACTTAGATAACCTCTAAGTCTTCTAGAGTCTACAAATCACAACTTGATCACTATAGGAACTTCCTTTTACAATCAATGTAAAATAAATAATACAAGAGATTAAATTGCTTATTAATAAGCTATAATCACCAAGTGATTTTTCTCTTAAGTTCTAGTTCTAACACTCACTCAAATATTACAATATTGTGAGGTTGAAGATGAAGTTCTTCTTTGCTTTTGTGTGATTTCAGTTTTACAGCGTTTTGGTACTTTTGTGTTCAAGAGTTGTTGCTGCTTTTGAATCAGAACTTCTATATATAGGCTTTGAGGAAAAGTGACCGTTGGGAGCATTTAATGCTTTGCGTGAATAGTACACTACTGCATTTAATGTTTCACTCTTTTGTCAACTACCTCGAGCTATGCTTCAAGTGCTTTTTCTAACTTTTCCTTTTGTAGCTTCTAACGTTCCTTTTGTCAGTCAGAGATTTGACGTTATAGCCTTTTCATCTTGTACTTGCTTCTGGACTCAGACTATTGGATAAACATTTGAATATCAGAGTCTTCAGCTTTGGTGCAGATGCAACTTCATTCAACAGACTATGGAAGTGCTTTGTAGCGTGATACCATCGGATCTTCAGAGCCTTGCTTCAGACTGTCATCTTCTGATGCTTTCCAGATCATGTTCTGATTTCTTCAAGACCATCTTCCGATGTCTGTCAGACCATTTTCTGATGAAGCCATCCAGATCTTTTGGGTCAGAGCTTCTGAACGCTGATTTCGTGTACACTCTCTTAGACTTTTCCTGAAATGGAAAACGTAAAGAATTAGAGTACCACATTGTCTTATACAAAATTCATATATAATATTATTATCAAAACTAAGAATATTGATCAGAACATTTCTTGTTCTAACAGTAGTCAAGAAATACACTAAGGTCTGCTCCTCGATCATTTCTTTCCCACTAAGTAGGAAAGAAATACACCGGGGCCTACGCCCCAATCATTTCTTTCCCATTATAAAAGAAATAGTAGCATGATCTTCGTCGGTATTTATTAGGTCTTTTAAGGCTGAAAAAGAAAAAGAAATGAATAAGGGAGACTAACCTAATATACTAACCTAATGATTGTTGTTATGATCTACAAATCCTAAAGTCTAAGGGAAATCATACAAAAGGAAGATCGCAATTATAATCAAGCAATACAATAGTATAAAATTAGCACAAAAACATGAAGTAACAAGCAAAATATAGTATTGAAAGTGAGCTAAAAAAAACTACTTTTATTTTTATGAGTTTTTTATGTGAAAATGAGTTCTAATTCAAGCATAAAGACCTAAATTGATAAGCCTAAAAAATAAAAGTATTTTTATTGCATATTTTTCTATGTCAAAAATTATAATAAAGTCTAAAATCTAACAAGGGAAATTAGTATTTTTATTGTGTTTTTATTACTAAAAAAATGGGAAAAACTATAGAAAAAAGGACCTAATTCTAACTTGCAAAAATACACATTCAGGGGAGGTGTAAATTGAAATTAGGGGTGTAGCCAGTAAACTGGCGCAGGCCCAAGGAAGGCCCTAGGGGCATTGTTTTTACTTAGATTTTTGTCAAAAAATGGTGACGATGGGCCTCAGGGGGGAGGTGTATTTAGCACTAAGCGCTTGGCCCGGGTCATGTTTTTGGTTCAGATTCTTATTATACAATTATTAGAAAATAAAACAAAAATTAAAAAGAAATGAAGGAAACGGTGCGTTTCTTGAAGCTAGGGTTAAGATTCCAAATTGTGACTCTTCACATTCCTTCCTCTCTCTTACTCTCGTAGCTCTCTTCTTTCTTTCTCAAACAAGCGCGACGGTGCCGCTCAAAACTCAATTTCCGACTAACAATCTGAAGAGCGCCACCATGAGCAACCTAAAATTCTTGCGTTCATTTCATAAATTTCACCTTATTTCCTCTAAACCTAATCAGGATAAATATAAACCTAGATGGATTCTACAAAAAATTAGATGGAGGTGATAGCTCTTCAGGCCGTGCTTCCATGGGGATTTCAATTTCTACGTCTCTTTCTACACGGTAGTACCAAGATCTAACGGGAAAAGATGAAGATAAAGGTTAAGAAGCATAACCAACCTACGAAGCTGAGAAATGCTTCGGTGTTTGTTATGACAGCAGAAGATGAGAATGAAGCTCTAAGAAATCCGAAGACCTCAAACTTGCAGGTAATATTAAGCGTCCCAATTCCTTCTGTTTATCGCTTTTCTCCCTCTTCTGATTCCTTCTTGCTTTGTTCTTCTCTTCGAATTTCTTTGAGTTCTTCTGAATTGCGTATTGCATATTGTTGTGTTCTGAGAGAGACTGAGAAAAAAATTCAGTGTGAAGGTCGTAGATGGTTGAAGTAGGAGGAGGCTAAGCTCTACTCTATTGAAGTTCAATGAGAACCTTCAATAGAGTCTTGGTTGTGAGCGTGTGGTGGTGGTGAGGGCGACTAGAGAATTTGAGAGAGAATGGAAAAGAGAAAAAAATGGTTGAAGATTGATGGAGGTGGAAGGAAGAGATGATGGTGTAGATTGAGTGCGTGAAGATGGATAATGGTGGATTCAGAGAGATGAGGGAAATGGTGGAGAGTTGAGATGAGTGATGAAGATGATTAATGGTGAAGGGTGCATGGAATTTGAAAAATGGAGGGAAGATGAGATTATATAGTTAGAGGTGGAGTGAGCTGAGCCATTAGATTGGAGGGGAGTTTGTTAGAGATTGAGTGGTAAGATTGTGATTAGGCTCTGAAATTCTGTTAGTAGAAAAAATGGTAGTGTAAAACGGTTAGAGAATCTGTTGGGTCTAGTTTGGACAGTTAGTTATAGGAGAGTTTGTTATGAATTTAGTTAGAAACGGTTATGTTAGTTTTGTTTCAATTGAGTTAGTTACAATGTGTGAAAGTCTCTTATGTTAGTAGTTAAATGGTTAAGAAACTGTCAATTATATGTTAGTGAGAATTAATGAGTTAGTGATCTGTTAAAAAACTGTTGAAATTAGTTATTATTGTTTTTTTTGTTATTGAAGATATTTGAGAAAAGTTAGTAAATAAGTTTTAGAATGTTAGTTAACAATTAGATAAAAACTGTTAGTGTGTTAGTTTAAATGTGAATGTCTTGTTAGGAAGAAAAGATGTTAGTGAACATGTTAGTACTAACTGAACTGTTATTGTGTTATGCTAATTTGCTTGAAATCATGTTAGTAAAAATCTGAAATTTGAATGTCAATGTTATTTGAAAGAGCTTGTAGAGATTAGCAATTAGGAGCCCTGAAAGTTAGTAGGTTAGAATAGAGGTGTCATACCCCAAAATTTTTCCATCATATCTCAAAATAAATTGGCTTAGGCACTAAGATCTCCAATGGTTCAAAATGGAACAAGAAGCAAGCATATCTATCCTTCTCCTAAGCCAGAGTCTCCTAAAATTATGGTTTCCATTTAATCAAGGAAAATTGGACTTCTAAGGCCTCAAGTGGACTTCATAGCATCTCTTATGATTCAAATTATCCTCATACCAAGTTTCAAGCCTCACAATACAAGTTTGCCCAGTCAATGGCTCAAATGATCAACTATCGACTATGCTAGGTTAAAAGTCAACTATGGTCAATCTACAATCAAAACTCATATTTTTTGGTCAACGTTAACATTTTGAGGTTATATTCATCATTTGATCAAGGTTTGATCATGATTCATCAAGAAAAACTCCAAGATCATCAAAGCTCAAAGTTTCTAAATTAGGGTTTTGTAGGAGAAAGTCAACTGAACTTTGACTAGTCATAACTCTCACATGGTCCATTAAAAATTCCCCAATCAAAGCTCATTCTCAATAAATTTAATTATCTACAACTTTGATGTTGGGCCCAGGATCTAGAAATGCTTCATTTGAGAGATATGGATCAAGACATTATAGGTCCTTTTAAAAGTTAACCAAAAGTCATCTTTTTCAAATGAAGCATACATGAACATGGAAGATTGAATTGAGATGAAACTAAAAGCATAATTTAGAGGACACTCTAAGCTTTCCAAAATCATCAAGAACACCTTCATAGGATTAAAATTGAGAGAGATATAATTGGTGGAAGTTGGCTAAAATTCAAGAAAATTGTGAAACCCTAATTGGCAAGATTCCAACTTTTGAGTAATGGGCCTATAAATTTGAGCTATCCACGAAATCTTAAGCCCAAAGACATTCCATGGATCAAATGTTTTTATTATTATGATATTATTTCATTTATATTTGATTTTAACTATTTAAAATCAAATAAAATCAAATAAATCATGAGATAATTATATGATTATGGAATCAATCCTTTTCATTGATCAAGATCTGAATAAATCTCATCTAATGGCTAGGATTAAAGGGAAAATATGCAAGAATTAGAATTGGTCCAAGAATAGAAGGATTTGAAGAAACTTTCATTCAAAATCTTTTTCAATCTCCACATCACCAATCAATCTTTTTTTTCCCTCGAGTATCAACCCTAATTCCTTCACTTATATATATATATATATATATATATATATATATATATATATATATATATATATATATATATATATATATATATATATATATATATATATATATATATATATATATATATATATATATATATATCCTTTTCATTCAGCACAAAGGGGACACGAATGTTAGCCTCCAATCACACGTTCCAAAACTTCAAAAAAATCAACAAGTTAAGGTAAATTCGAATCTTAACCTCCAGCCGTTTTCCATCAATTTCAAGCGCTCATTCATACTCCTCAAGCTTCCAGGAATCGAGCCAAGCCTTTATACCATCCAAAAGCACCTCAGAAAGGTGTTACTCACCTTCACCTAGAGAAAGGTTTCTTTAAAATTCGCATTCATTGATTCATGCTTTACTAATCCATTTGCCATGCATAGTTGTATTCAGGAACTCAATTGAAACGGTTTGATGCATTACATGTCTAATTCCATGCACGAATCTCAAAACACCATGGCTAGGGCGTGAACCTTGTATCGTTTCGTTCTCGTAGATCCAGGCGATTTCAGGCCAAATAGACATCACCAATGAATTCGCAGGACCTTGTTTAGTTAATCTGGGTCATTAGATCTTGTTTGGAGATTGATTTTGTGCAGGTTTTATTTTCTGAAAATTGCTACGAGGAAAACGAAGCAAAACAGTGGCAAAAGCATGGTTATTCCATAGCAAAATCCGGGCATGGGAATGTTGAAGATGATGAACAGTGACCCAGGGCCCCGTTCGTCACGTGCACATCTCCCATTGGCCAGTCAGCGGGTCAACACTCTCTCCTTAGTCTTGATTGGCTAGTCCAAGGGCATACGGGTCGCACGTGCACTAGCTTTGTTAACTTTTGTTTTCTTTTATATATTTGTTTGTTGTTGTTTTGTTAACAACTGAGATTGTGGCACATATGTTGTAAAGGGAAGCTGGCAATCCCGGGGTTATGGGATCGAACCAGCCTCTTGCAAATCCTTTTTTATTTTCTTTGATACACAGTTTGCCTACAGGATTCCATGTATCCAGTCAATTTATGCATACGGTGCTCCTTCGCATCTCCATCGATGGATCTCCATGAATCAAGATCTGAGAGCCCAGAAGATGACGCTCCACGGTGCACCCTCAGAGGACTACCACACCAAATCCCAGCGGCCATGTTTCTTTTTTTATATTATTATTTCAATTTCTTTTTGTTTCTTTTCACTAACCCCTTTTAATTAGTTATTAATTAGTTTTTTTACTAAAATAATTAATTTAATTAATTAAGTTTTTAACCAATTTTAATTAATTAGATTAATTAGGTTCTTTAGCCTATTTAATTAATTAGATTAATTAGGTTCTTTATCCAATTTAATAAATTAGATTAATTAGGTTCTTTAGCCAATTTAATTAATTAGGTTAATTAGGTCTTTTAGCTAAAACGATTTAATAAATTAAGTTTTTTAACCAATTTTAATTAATTAGATTAATTAGGTTTTTAGCCAATGTTTAATTAATTAGATTTCGAATTAGGGTTTACCTAAATAAAATTAATTTAGACTTTTAAGTTTGATTAATTAAATTAGTTAGGTTTCTACCTTTAACCCTGATGTCGTTAACGCTCGATTTCTCGATTCTTAATCTTATGATTGTCGCATGCTTGTTTAATTATTGTTTACATTTAAATTCTAGAAAAATGTATAGGTTGCAAAAGGTTTTTTGTAATAGCGTAGGTTTATTTCTTCGCATTTTAATTTCCGCACTCCCCGTTTTTGGTTTGTACTCCCCTAATCCCCGAAGCCATATAATAGTTTCGGTTTACGTTTCCGCACTTTATTTTTCCGCAAAATTATACTGCTTAGATGTATGCTAATAGGATTGCGTGGAAAGATTAAAATCGAACCGTTTGCTCACTAATTTCAAAGTTCAAATAATATAATCTAACACACTAATTTTACTGTTCACACACTCACCTTTAGGGTTTCCCCTCTTCTGTTGTCTTTCGACTAATAGTCAAGTCTCTCGAACGTGAGGATACCTTAGCGTATGCCGACTGCGATTCAAAATCATCATAGTCCCTTCGGAATAAAGATCATAGTCCCTACGAGTTGCCTACGATAAAATGATCTCGTCCCTCGATGTTGCCTTTGATTACATGATGATAGCCCCTCCGAATGCTAAGGTATCCTTACTTGTTGCCTTAAGACTATCCCCATCCTATGCATAGGACTTCCTACCCTCTTTATAGTACGGATTGCCCGGTGACTATACGATGACCCTCGATGTCCCTTTACATCCAATGTATAGGACCACCTGCCTTTATATGGTATGGATGGTACTATCGCTCAAGGAAAGTCTTTTAGAATAGGAAAGACCTTATAAACTTAGGGTAGGTAACTTTTAAGTGCTTGCTCACAATAAATCAAATGTTTTTCACACCCCGTTTTTTAACATTGTCTTTTTAGACATTTTCAAAAGTAAATTGTTTTTCTAAACACACTACACTCTTTCAAACAAATCAAACAAACAAGTGAGCTAAGCAATTAAGCGCCCATGCATAACCATGAATACAAAGGGTGCTTGTACCTTCCCTTTGTATAACCTACCCCCAAACTCAAAATCTTTCAAAGGTCTTTCTTGTCCTTTTTGCCTTTCCTAAAACGGATAAAATAAAAGTCGGTGGCGACTCTTGCTATCCGCAACATTTTAAAAAAAGTCAGTTCTCCCACCGTGTTACAAGAGGTAAGCGAGTTAGAAAATGTCTTGATAGCTTCTTTGTGTTTCAACATGGACGAGTTTTAATATGCTTTCATTATGATTTTTCTGACTTGAGCAAGTGTAGGTTTTGATTTTGTGTTGCAGACTGATGCAGGTCTGTGAGTTCCTTTTGTTGTAGGATTTATGAGTGTGTATTGGATGGTTCTGCAATATTTTGAAACCGTTTGTGTTATGACGCTGCAAGTTTCACTTTTTGTGTATAGATGCAGAATTTTGGATGCTAATTGTTTTGGATTTTCTTGATGTAGGTGGGCACTGTTTGTGGTAAATGGACATGATAAGTTGTATTGCCGAGTTGAACTGGTTTTCTACGCAGGGCTGTAGCAATCAGATTTTTTGACGGAGCAATGGTCTTGTAGCAAGGTTAAGATCATGGGCTAAAGCATAATCATGGAGGTTGAAGAATTAAATATTGGTTAGCACACCTTAGGAAATTTGGATTAGGCTTAAACATGAAAGCATGACATTAGATTAAACTTTTTCTTTTCCATGCAGTCTTGTAAACTCTAGTGATTTTTTATGAGTTCTTGTAGCATAAGGTGTACCCTTGTATAATCATTAAATATGAAACGGCAAAGGTACTATGGATGATATTTGTAATGATTCCATGCTTGAAAATTCAATGGTCTGTAAGGTTTTCTTTGTAAGACCATTTACAATGGGGGTGTTGAAAAAATTATTCAATAGTTGAATGTCTACAATGGTTTGTTGAATGAGGTGTTTAATGTGATGTGGATTAATTGGTGTTGAAAAGATTCAACATGTTGAATGAGAAAAAAGTGGGGCCACATGCAACACTTTACACAATTTTATTGGTTGTTGTGATTATTTAGATTTTATTTTCTTTTAATCATTTAAAATTAATTATTTCATAGTAAATAAATTTTTTATTTATTTTTATTTTTATCAAAATTCATTATTTTTTTCCTCTATAAATACAGACTTGGTTCATTTGATTTGGACTCATAAAAAAAAATTCACTTTTAATTGATAATAGATATTAATATATAATCATAAAAACAAAACTTTAAAAGAAAATAAGAATATGATGTGGGGTAGGGTGTTGAATTTTATTAAACAAAACCATTGTAGTGAAAAAAAATTGAATAGGTGTTGAATTATTAGGTGGAAGAGAGAGAAGATGATGTGGAAGATAAAAAGTGAAAAAGTAGGGTGTTGAATAATGTAACCATTGTAGATAGTCTAATGTGTAATGTAGAGGATAGGAATTTTTGTGATGGGATTCATTATTTTGTAATAGGCTTGATCGGATCCTGTAATTAACTTTGAACTAGAATGTGATATGCTTTGACTTTAAATCCAACATGATTTCCCTCCATTTTGCACCACTTTGAATTTTAGTCTTCTTTTCCTTTCTTTTTTTTGAATGAGCAACATAGCATAATCAAAGAATGTAGTATTAGCCAATTGCCAAAAGATGAGAAAAAAATAATAGTTGGTCAACAAAAGTCAACCTTCCATGGTTGACTTTGTTGACCAAAAGTCAATCCATGAGCTCGCATATTCAAATTCACTCATTTCCTTCAAATTCTGATAAATTGTATTCATTTTCAATTCTAGGACTCAAGATTCAATCTTCCACACTTTGCACTTTAATATTCCAAACGACATCAAACTCGTAACTTGCAACATAAATGAGACCCTTTTATCAATGACTTGTAACACTATCCACTTAGATGCATCAACTTATTAATCTATAATGGGAACGCTTTGAATGGGCCATGCTTAGAGCATAACTAATTCATCTAAATGAACCAATGCTCCCAACCATAATACCATGAAGATCATCAAACATAGGGAAATAAACCCTAAGAATAGAGGTCCATCGTCCCATTGATAAGCCAAAGAAATCCCCAACTCCCTGACGTTCATGAGCACCAATCGCAATCTTGATTAGGTTCCAAGTGCCATCTTTGAGGAAATAATTACCCTTGTGCCAAGACCTATGTGAAACTTTGGCTTGCTTCATTATCCTTGATCCACTATCAGATTATTGATTAACGAATGCATGAGTTGAGTTAATGCCCTAATGGAAAGGTGATGCATATGAAGTGAAAAGCATAAGCCAGTTAAAAGTTAAATTAGGAGGGCAGATTTTGGGTTGCAACAACGGGCTCAATTAATTTTCGAAAAACGAACAGCATCTGCTTAGCGGACTAGCTCCGCTTAGCAGACGTGCGATTATGCAGAATTTCACCTCTGTGACATACCTGCGATTCAACATATCCTTCATCCAAACTCCCTTCTAAACATCGGTTAAAGGCATAAAATCATCATATACACCATCACACATCATCAAACATCAATAAAAACGTATTTTCAATCAATAGTTCATGCAATTTCATCAATTACCCTAAACTATGACATTCCCAAACCTAACGATCCCAACCCCAATATATCCAATTGAATCAAACCATATCTTAATCAATTCTATAACCTATAATCACATAATAGATATTAACCGGAAGAGTCCCCCCTTACCTTGGTTCAAAATGCTTGAAATCCCTCTTCCTCTTATTCTCCTTTCTCTGTTCTTTCACGTGCTTTGAAAACTCTTTGTGACTCTTCTATCTCTCTATTTCTCAAATCTCTTTATTTTATTGAAAAATAGAATAAAACTTAGTAAGCCTCACACTTAGCACCCCCTTCTTTAATAGACACCACCTCAAGCCCACTCATGATTTTCTAAATTTCCAATTAAAATACGAATTACTTCCAAATATTTAATCTAAACCTTAATTAATCTAAAACGGAAAATATAGGGTGTTACAACTCTCCCCCACTAAAAGAGTTTTTGTCCTCGAAAACATACCTCAAGTGAGTAGCTCAGGATAAGAGTCCTTCATCTGACTCTCCATCTCCCATGTAATATTTCCACCTGCTGCTCCTCCCCAAGCTACTCTGGCCAATGCTATCTCTTTGCCACGCAACTGCTTCAACTTTCGGTCTTCGATCCTCATAGGCAATGCCTCAACTGTCAAATTTTCCTTTACTTGCACATCATCCAATTGGATCAGATGAGACGGATCCGCAATGTATTTCCGCAACTGAGACACATGAGATACATCATACAAATTCGCAAGCGTCAGTGGTAAAGCAATACGATAAGCCACGTCTCCTACTCTTTCTGTAATCTGAAACGGACCATTAAAACACGGTTTCAACTTCCTTGACTTCACCGCCCGACCAACACCCGTCATAGGAGTCACTCTCAAAAACACATGATCTCCTTCTTGAAATTCCAGTGTTCTCCGCCTCTTATCGTGATAGCTCTTCTGACGACTCTGAGAAGCTTTCATCTTCTCCTGAATCATTTTAATCTTTCATGTCGTCTCTTGAACAATCTCTGGTCTAATTACGCACTCTCATTGGATTCATACCAACGTAATGGCGTCCTACATCTTCTACCGTATAAAGCTTCAAACAGAGCCATACCAATGCTTGAATGAAAACTGTTATTGCAAGTAAATTCAATCAACGGTAAATAACTATCCCATACACCGCCTTTTTCCAAAACACAAGCACCCAACAAATCTTCCAACGATTGAATCGTCCTCTTTGTTTGACCATCAGTCTGTGGATGATAAGCAGAACTCAATCTCAACTTAGTAGCCTACGCTTTCTGCAAGCCTTCCCAGAATCTCGATGTAAACCTTGGATCTCTATCTGACACGATACCCGAAGGAATACCACGTAAACTCACTATCTTCTCAATATACAGTTAAGCTAACTTCTCCATCAAATAATCCATTCTCATCGGTATAAAGTGAGCAGACTTTGTCAATATGTCCATGATAACCCAAATAGCTTCACAATTCTTAACTGTCCTCGAAAAACTAGAAACAAAATCCATAGATATGTTGTCCCACTTCCACTCCGGAATAAACAATGGGTGCATAGCTCCATACGGCTTCTAATGTTCAATTTTTGACTTCTGGCAAGTCAAACAAGAATAAACAAACTCAACAATCTCTTTCTTCATTCTAGGCCAACAAAATAACTTCTTCAAATTCTGATACATCTTGGTAGCACCAGAATGAATACTCAACCCACTCCGGTGTCCTTATTCAAGAATACTTTTCTGAAGTTCGGCAATATCAGGGACACAAACACGATCATCAAACCTCATTATACCATTCTCGCCAATCCTGGAATCACCTCCTTTGTCCGGGTTAATTAAAGTCAATTTATCAACCAACTCAACATCATTTTTCTGACCCTCTCTAATTTCATCAAGAATTCCACTTGTCAACTTTAGCATACCCAATTTAATACTATTAGAAGTACCTTCACATACCAAACTTAAATCTCGGAATTTTTCAATCAAATCCAACTCCCTCGCCATTAGCATAGACATATGTAAGGACTTCCTACTCAACACATCAGCAACGACATTCGCTTTACCCGGATGGTAATTCAGCCCAAAATCATAATCTTTAAGAAACTCTAACCATCTTCTCTGCCTCATATTAAGCTCTTTATGATCAAAGAGGTACTTCAGACTCTTGTGATTGCTAAACACTTCAAACCTCGAACCGTATAAATAGTGTCTTCATAATTTCAATACAAAGACTACAGTTGCCAATTCTATGCCATGAGTCGGATAATTCCTTTCATGCACTTTGAGTTTTCTCGACGCATAAGCCACAAGCTGTTTATTCTGCATTAATACACCGCCCAATCCCATCAACAACGCATCACAATAAACCACTAAAGATTCCTCCGAATTCGGCAAAATCAGGATCGGAGCACTAGTCAACCTCTTCTTCAACTCTTGGAATCCTTCTTAGCACTTAGAATCCCAAATAAACTCTTTCCCCTTTCTAGTCAACTTAGCTAACGATAATGCTAACTTCGAAAATCCTTCAATAAACTTCCTGTAGTAACCCGCAAGACCCATAAAACTACGAATCTCTGACGCGGACTTCGGGGTTTCCCATTGAGATACAGCTTCAACCTTCGTAGGATTTATGCCAACGCCATTCTTGGAAATCACATGACCAAGAAAGATTACTTCCTCTAACCAGAACTCACACTTCGACAACTTCGCATAAAGCTTCTTCTCTTTTAATAATTCCAATACACTCTTAGATGATCCGCATGCTCTTCTTCGTTCTTAGAATATATCAGAATGTCATCTATAAACACCACCACGAACTTGTTGAGATAAGGATGAAAGATCCTATTCTTATACTCCATAAAAACACCAGGTGCATTGGTAACTCCAAATGGCATCACTGTATACTCGTAATGACCATAACTCGTTCTGAATGCAGTCTTCTGAATATCGCCCGTCTTCACACGAATCTGATGGTACCCAGACCTCAAATCAAATTTACTAAATACACTTTCTCCAACCAGCTGATTCATCAAATCATCAATCCTCGGTAATGGATACCGATTCTTGATAGTAACTTTGTTCAGCTGTCTATAATCCACGCACAGTCTCATCAAACCCTCTTTCTTCTTTACCAACAACACCGGCGCACCCCATGGCGACACACTAGGACGAATAAATTCCTTCTCCAGCAACTCTTCTAATTGACTCTTCAGTTCAGCCAACTCAGATGCCAACATACGATAAGGCGCCAAGGACACATGACTCGTTCCAAGAATCAACTCGATAGCAAATTCCATTTCCCTCTTAAGTGACAACTCTCTAACATCTTTTGGAAAGACTTTTGGAAAATCACGTACAACCGGTATTGCACTACCCACCGTTTTCCCTTTCACTTCCATAGATGCAATTAACATAAACACGGCTGCCCCATCTTTAACCATTTCATCTACTTGTCTCGCAATCATTGCCAAATCCTCAACACTAGCATCTTCAGGAAAGATAACCATCTTCGTAAAGCAATTAATATGAACCCGGTTGAATTCCAACCAGTTTATACCCAGAATAACATCAAGTTGTTCCAACAGAAGACACACTAAGTCCATTCCAAACTTTCTACCAAAAATATCAACTGGATAATTCAAACAAGCAGAAGAAGTAGTTACTAAACCCGACGTAGGAGTGTCAATAACCATACTTCCATTAATATCAGATATTTCCAATTCCAATATTTTAGCACAATCCAATGAAATGAACGAATGAGTCGCCCCAGTATCAATAATTGCAATTAAAGGTGTGTCATGGATAAAACACGTACCTTTAATTAATCGATCCTCTAGAGTAGTCTCTGACCCAGACAAAGCAAAGACCTTCCCACCAGACTGATTCTTCTTCGGCTTAGTGTACTGTGGGCTGATATGTCCTTCTTCGCCATAGTTGTAGCAAGTCACGGTCTTCATCCTACAATCAAAAGCAATATGACCCTCCTTACCACATTTGAAGCACTTCTTTTCTCCACTCTTGCACTCGTTCCTTCTATGTCCCGTTTCACCACAGTTGTAGCATCTAACTAGAGCACTAGAATCTCCCCTACTAGAGCTTTTCCAATCACCAGCCTTTGGATTTCCTCTACCATATGGCTCACCTATATCTATAGGATTCTTACCCTTCTTGTCAGCTAACTCGCGAGAGTGAGATGACTTCAAATTAATGTTATCCTCTTCGAAGATTCTGCTACAATCCACCAAATTAGCAAATCGGTGAATCCTATGATACCTGATACCTTGCTTGATCTCATCACGAAGACCATTCTCAAATTTGATACACTTTGAGAACTCACCGGCTTCATCATTGTTGGAGTGAACATAGAACTTAGCCAGCTCAACAAATTTGGAAGCATACTTCGGCACCGTCATATTACCCTGTTTCAGCTCAAAGAACTCTATCTCCTTCCTTCCCCGAACATCTTCAGGAAAGTAATTCCTTAGAAACTCTCTCTTAAATATAGCCCAAGTAATAGCTACACCGTCAGCGTCCAGTTCAGTTCTCGTAGCGACCCACCAGTCATCTGCTTCTTCGGACATGTGAGTACCATACCTCACTTTCAGGTTCTCAGCATAATCAATAACTCTAAAAACCCTTTCTATCTCCTTCAGCCACTTCTGAGAACCTTCTGGATCATGAGTTCCATTGAACAATGGAGGATTGTTCCTCTAAAATCCCCCCATCTGTCTCTTCCCACCAATTCCAGCTCCATTGACATTTCCTCCCAGCACACCAGCAATCATGCTCAGAGCCTTAGTGATAGCATCATTGTTTCTTCCACCTCTTCCAGCCATTGTTCTACTAATCACAAAACAATTCCATTAGCACCAAAAGTATCGACAATGATAACTTGCACTAGTCGCATATAAGGGAATAACTGACACTAAGACTCTGGTCACAACGACCGACTATGCTCTGATACCACTATTGTAACACCCTTCTAAACCCCGCGACAATTAATAAAATAATCAGAGTAAAACATAAAAAAAAACAAGGGTGCCACAATTAAATAAAATAAATAAACCAATTGTAGTCTTATGTCATGCTTTAATAGGAACGTTCACCAAACAACATTATCATGTTTATCACAGTGGAATAACAAAAACATATTCCAAAATAATTCCAACGGAAGATAATCCAAACCAAACAAAATAGAGTGTAACAAAATTATACTCTAAATCTATCATTCCCAATGTTACAATACCAAAGCATGAACAACACGACCCAATGACTGGATTAACTCTACAAGCTTTCCTCACCAAAGTAAATAAGCCGCTACTCTTCAATTTAAAAATGTCAACATGTAAGGGTGAGTCTCACTCATAATTAATAAATATTATGCATTCATAAGCAACAAAACATTATAATATATCATTCACCCAATTTGCAATATATTCAGATTTTCAATTGTCATTCATCAACCATAACAAATACATCACCCAACATAACATTGAAATCTATTCAATCATGTTATGACAAAAATGCATATGAACCAACTGACACTATGCATGTGGTACCAATAAGCCGTGGAATTAATCCACCTGACCGATCTAAACATCACTGAGATACGGCCCTACCGGCACAAATTTCACACAATGGGAATTATGCCCACCACTAATCCAAACATCACCGGGATTCATTTATTAAAATGATTTATGAATGAATGCACACATATGACATACTTACACATCATTGATCTAATGAAATACATCGTGTCACCATAACTCACTGTTATCATCACCAACAAGTATGCACATATCTCTCCATCATTCAATCCTTCACACATTTATCACGACAATCATAGCAAATAATCACATTTCTTCCGTTATCATACCAATACATTATCATATTCACAAAACCACATATGCACAATGATCATTTCACCAAAGCAATTAAATTGAGTTTTAAAATAAAATCGGCCACTGCCCATTTCTCTATTTTATATTATAAAACATTTAAGTAACTTCACATCTCCTAAAACGGCACATAAAAAGGATACCCGGTTCAAAAGTTGCATAGTTTTAAAGTTCAGAAATTTTTATACACAGTAGGGTCCGCTTAGCGACCCTCCAGCGCGCTAATGGAATCAATTTTCCAATAACCCTGCTTCAAGCGGTCAAAGATAGTAGCTAACTACGTTGGGACCTCCACTTAGCGGGCTCAATTAATTTTTGAAAAATGAAAAACATCCGCTTAGTGGACGTGCGATTATGCAGAATTTCACCTCTGTGACAGACCTGCGATTCCATACACCCTTCACCCAAAATCCCTTCTAAACATTGGTTAAAGGCATAAAATCAGCATATACACACCATCACGCATCATCAAACATCAATAAAAACGTATTTTCAATCAATAATCTATGCAATTTCATCAATTACCCTAAACTATGACATTCTCAAACCTAACGATCCCAACCCCAATATATCCAATTGAATCAAACCATATCTTAATCAATTATATCACCTATAATCACATAATAGATATTAACCGGAAGAGTCCTCCGTTTCCCTGGTTCAAAATCCTTGAAATCCCTCTTCTTCTTCTTCTTCTTCTTCTTCTTCTTCTCCTTTCTCTGTTCTTTCACGTGCTTTGAAAACTCTTCCTGACTCTTCTATCTCTCTATTTCTCAAATCCCTTTATTTTATTGGAAAATAGAATAAAACTTAGTAAGCCTCACACTTAGCACCCCCTTCTTTACTGGATACCACCACAAGCCCATTCATATTTTTCTAAATTTCCAATTAAAATACTAATTACTTCCAAATATTTAATCTAAACCTTAATTAAATTAAAACGGAAAATATGGGGTGTTACACAAATCAACTTATTTGGTTAGAAGAGAGTCTTGTAAAAACCAAGGGATAAAGCTTTTAGAAACTATGGCAAAAAACTTAGTTTGAAGCGGAGTTTCCTACTGTAGATACTAGTAATAATGAAGGAATGATTACATAGACTTCTGACTATCATTTTACTCATGATAAGGTAAGGAGGGAAATTGTAACATCTCAAAGGGATGACTATGCTAGCCTTGGGTTTTATGTTTTGAATGTGGCTGAAGATTTGCAAAATTCAGAAATACGAAAATTCAGGGAGGCATTCAAAAACCGAAGGAGTCAACAATGGTTGAAAAACAATACTTGTTAGCTTATTACATTACCTAGGTAGAAAAAGGTGATTGGAAGCAAGTGGAGAGATCAAGGATATTGAATAATGGTTCAATATGGCATAGAGAAACACGTGGTTAATGGATAAATTGAGATCACCACGATTATAAGTCAAAGTGGAAATTGTTGAAGTATGCCTTAAAACCTTAACACTGTGTTTGCTTTTGCAGAAAGATAAGAAAAAGGAAAGAAAATGAGTGGACTGATCCACTTTCTGCTGTTTGGAAATACTCCAAAAAGATGGAAAGAAAATTTCAGCTGGGACCCACTAGAAAATCTTTTCCAGGTTTTTTTTTAAACTAAAAGGTGTTCAACAGCCACCACAAAATGTATAAAAGAAAAAGGAAGATACAGAGAGAAGAAACTGAGGGGGACCGAACCGAAACCCCTTAACGAGTAATTCTATAGTAGGGAAGACCGATAGAATTTCTAGCAAAATATATTAGAATATCCCTATGAACTATATCCCACCAAATAAAATCAGGAATCTGTAAGCCTAAGTTAGCTAACCTATCCGCGCAGTGATTTCCTTCTCGGTAAATATGAGTGACCAAAAAATTGATAGATCTTGTATGCTGAAGAACGTTCTCCCATCTGTTACGAATCTCCCAAGGCACCATGAGGGGTTTAAAAAAAGCAATGAGCACCAGCTTTGAGTTGGTCTCAATCCAAAGGTTATTCCAATCTCTCTGCTTAACTATTTCAATAGCGAGAATAGCCCCGAACAACTCAGCCAAGAAAGCATTACTGGCACCAAGGAATTTAGAGAAACTACCTTGATGCTTTCCGATATGGTCTCTGAAAATACCAACACAAGCCGCTCGCACAGGCACGCCTGAGAACGCACCATCAGTATTTCATTTTATCCAATGAAGAATCGGAGGATGCCAAAGACACTCATTGACAGAAAAAGTTTTAGGAGGGTGGACCTTAATATTGAAACTCTTTAGAAGCTGAAAATCCAAAATCGAGTTCGAACCGGCTTTCGGAGTGGCATTACCTAAAGAAGCGACATCCACCATGACCGCGTTAAGCGAAGAGTTCCAAATTACAACCTTATCCTCAAACCGTTTAAGGTTTCTAGCTTTCCAAATCACACTGACAATGTTAAGCGCCGCTGCCAGCATCACAACCTTACTCTGTTCAGATGACACCATGCTGTAAGCGGTCCAAATATCTTCCATAGAGTAACAATTGAGCGACAAAATCGACGAAAGAAACTTCCACAATCTGGAAGCAAAAGCACAGGAAAAGAACAAGTGATCCGCTGTTTCCTCATTTGTGCCGCAAAGATTGCAAATGGAAGGAAGGTGAAAGCCCCTGATTACCATATTATCATCCGTTGGAACCTTTTTATTAATCAAACTCCAGAAAAGAAAGGAGTAAGAGGCTGGAATATGAGCATTCTAGGTGGACTTCCCCCAAACAGTAGCTTCGTAATTGGCAGAATGGAAATCGTAGGCAGATTTCATGGTGAGCATGTCGTCTGTAGTCGGCGTCCAGACTAAAAAGTCCTCTTTATCTAAGACAGGAAGGTGAATATTAGAGAGGAAATTAGCCAGCAAAGGAAACTTAACCTGAACATCCCACGGAATACACCAAAGACGATTCTGAATGTACTCCGCAACTTTGTCTTTGAGAATAGGATAGGAACCGGCCTCGGGAGTTATTGATTCAATCACATTGGAGCCTTGCCAATTTTCGGTCCAGAAGAGAATTTTCTCTCCATTTCCAATCAGCCAACAAGAATTACGTTTCACCTCATTCAGATGTGCTTTCAAACTGCACCACAGAGAGGAAAAAATGTGATACGAAATCTACCGGTTGTTACGAAACACTCTAGATCTCAGCAAGCACGCCCACTGATCATTAGAATTAAAAATCTCCCAACATTGTTTCAAATTCGCTGCCTTATTAAGAGTGATCAAAGATCTAATTCCCAGCCCACCTTCTGCAAAAGTCCTACAACATTTATCCCAAGCCACCGTGACAATCTTGCGAGTGTCGATGTCACCGCTCCATATAAAGTTTCTGGCCCATCGATGGATTTGCTTCAAAATAGAAATTGGCCAAGAGTAAATCGAGAGAGTGTGGATCAACATACATTGAATAACATATTTGACTAGAACCAGCCTTCCCGCAACCGTTAGTAAACTAGCTTTCCAAGCCGAAAGCTTAATGCGAATTCTATCCGCTATTCCTTGAAAATGGATGGGTTTAGGCCTTCCCCGGTAAATAGGAGCCCCTAAATAAATGAAGGGAAGATGACCCGTAAGGAAGCCGAGACTAGCTGCAATGCAAGAGTGTCGTTGATTGGAAATGGACCCAGCATATATGATGGATTTAGAAGGATTCACCCGTTGACCAGACGCTTGAGCATACCTTTTAAAGAGAGAAGAAAGAGCCTCCATTGATCCCTTGTCTCCTTTGCAAAAAACCATTATGTCATTGGCGTATAGAACATGAGAAGGAGCATACGAATTACGTGAAGCTTTAATAAGCTTCAGTTGTCTATCATCCACCAGTTTTATTATCCCGTGACTAAGGACGTCTTCGGCCAAGCAAAAGAGCAGCGGCGATAAAGGGTCACCTTGGCGCACCCTGTTCTTGCAAGAGAAAAAACCTTCGAGAGAGCCATTGACAGAAATGGACAGAATCGCAGATTGAAGAATGACATAAATCCAGTCACAAAATATTTTATCAAAACCAAAGGAATGGAGAACTTTAATAAAAAAATCCCAGCTGAGTGTATCAAATCCCTTGGAGATGTCGATTTTTATGGCTAGATTACCATTCTTGTTGCGGTTAGGGAGGAGATTTATAACTTCGGAAGTGACGCAAATACAATCTTTGATGCTCCTTCCTTTGATGAATTCTCTTTGTTCTCTAGAGATGATATTAGGCATTAACAAAGACAATCTATCCGCTAGAATTTTGGTGATGATTTTGTGCTTGAAGTTTGCAAGGGCAATATGCCTGAACTGCTCAATAGAATCTGCATTTGGAATTTTAGGAATCAGAACCAAAGTGTTAGTGTTATAATTTGGAGAAATCCAACCATCTTTAAAGAACTGCATCACTGCTCCAAAAACATCTTCTTTTATGATTTTCCAGTAAGTTTGATAAAAGAATCCATTGAAGCCATCGGGTCCCGGGGCACTCTCCTTGTCCAAACTCATGACAGTGTTATAAACCTCCTCCAACAGCGGTAGCCTGGTTAGCTCCATGTTGTTTCCTTCAGTCACCAAGGGAGGAATAACCTCATTTATCAGGCTAAAGTCCTGCAAAACAGTGAGATTATTAAAAATGTTAGAAAAGTGTGATACCGCATGACCTGCTATTTGATCTCTATCCGTGACCAGTTTTCCATCCACTTTCAGACAAGAAATACTCCTAGTAGCCTGTTTAATCTTAGCTAGCATGTGGAAATATCTCGTATTCCTGTCTCCATCCGCTTTCCATTTTACCCTAGCCTTTTCCTTCCAAAAACATTCTTCCCTTTGGAGAGCTGTGTCAAGCAGAACATGGGCGTTTCTTTCTATAGCATCAAGGGAATCTGAAGGTCCTTCATCCACAATCCTGTCTTGAATTTGTTTGAGGCTCTCCTCCGTGGATTTGACATTATCGTGAACATTTCCAAAAGTGGTTTTGTTCCAATCTTTTAGTCTTGCTTTAAGGATTTGGAGTTTTCTCTGTAGAATGAACATGGGGCATCCCACCACCCTGGCTTTCCAAGTTTCAGAAATCAAAGCTTCACAACTATGATGGGAGGCCCATGTTTGCAAGAATTTAAAGCTTGAGGCAGCCTTGACATCATTCGAGAGAAACTCAAACAGAATCGGATAGTGATCAGACTTGTTTCTGGCTAAAGTTCTGCAAGAGTTGATGGGCCAAAAATCCAGCCAGCTTTGGTTGCAAATAGTCCTATCCAGACGCCTTTCAATATGCATCGAATCGGATCTTCCATTTTTCCAAGTGATGAGAGCACCAGAAGTGGGAAGATGCATAAGGGAGTTAAGGTTGGTCCAATTGTTGAAGTCTTCAATGGGAGGTCTGGCCGGTGTCCTAGAACCAAAGTGTTCGTGGGCTCCGATAATACAGTTAAAGTCCCATATGAAGGCCCAAGGAAAATTAAACTGATTATGGAGCTGGGAAAGATTGTGCCAGAGAGATCTACGGGTCACCAGGTTTGTACAAGCATAAACAACTGAAACACCACTGGTATCATCATTGTTTTTAAGAAGAAAAGAAACTTGCTGGTCATCTGAAGCTATAACTTGAAGGTCCAGATGAATACTACAGCAGTACCAAAGATTAGGATCTAAGCCATTCCTTTCATTGACAGCGAAAAGCTTAAGACCTAATCTATGAAGCCATCTAAAAGGAAGCTTTTTCACATCAATCCAAGGTTCAGATATGAAAACAAAATCAGGTTTATTTACATTGATGAGGCGCTTTAGAGCTAATTTTGTAGGAGAGTTAGCAATACCTCTCACATTCCAAAAGAGGCACTTCATGGTAAAGAAAGGACAGGCCCTGCTTGAGACCTCGTGTCACGCTTTGCTTTGATCCTAGCAGCCTGTTTCTTTTTTAGGATAGAGACTGCATTAGTAAAAGCTCCATCCTTATCCACCTGTTCTTCTTCCAGATCAGCTAGTTCCGCCCAGGAATTATGGAGAAAATTATTCATTGGAGACTCCTTGACATGAGTAGCTTCCACTACTTCTGTAAGTTGTGTTTCTGAATCATCCAGAGGCTGAGAGATAAAATTTAGAGGATTAGGGACAATGATGGGATCTTCAGGCACCTGACTCTCAATTGTCGGCTGAATCACTCTTTCCAAAGACGCATGTGTGTCTGTCACAGGTTCTACAGATTTATTGTTTTGTTTTAGTATGTAAACTGCTTTGGTTCGAGGAGCTGCAGGAGCTGGGTGTTTCTGAAGTAATTTGCAATCTTGTCTAACATGTCCCAACCTCTTGCAATTATCACAGAAAGGAGGTAAGTTTTCATATTCTATGTCAGCAAAGAACGCAAAACTTTTTCTTTCAACAAGCACATTGTGATTTAGAGGTTTGGTTAAATCCATATCAACCAGGACCCTTACATATTGCCCAAAGGTGTGATCAATTCTTGACTTGGAAGACGCAGCATCAATGCAAATAGGTGTACCTACACAACTGGCTATAGCAAACACTATACGAGGTTTCCAATATTCCTGAGATAACCCAAACAAGCAAACCCAAACCTATGCAGATGTATTACATTGGAGAGCCGGATTAAAATCTTTTGTCCACGCAAAAAGTTTCAAGGAACCCGGATTTAGACTTATGGTACCACTTGCTCTAACCCTACGCATATCTTCAGTGGTGGCAAAAGTGAACTCATAGTATCCTTTTCCCAAAGATAACATTCCCCAGTTCTTGACCTCAGACCAAGATGTGGAGAGTTTTTCCTTAAGCGCAGCTACCGTCAGCGGAGAAGAGCCCTTTGGCCACAGAACTCTGCCATGTAGGTTATTTTTACATTCAGTAATTCCTGCTTCATATTCTTCTTCTGGGATTGTGATTGAGGGTATGTCCCCTTTGATGACAGGATTCGGTAGTTGAGAGAGAGGGATATCACAAACCCCTTTTAACGCCTGGGCAAAAGATTTTCCGTTTTGATTGTTTGAAACCGTTATAGGGGAGGAGGAAGAATGGTTTGCTTTGGAATATTTGGGATTTCTGTAGTTTCATTGTTTGTTTCTGGAAATAGGAAATGAACTTCCATGACAGCGGCGGCGGCAGAAGGAGGAAGAAGGAAAATTAGGTCTTGCGTCGTATAACGATGGGAAACGAGAAGATTAGATAAGATTTTGAGAAAAAAGACAAAAATAGCCATGTACAATAATATTATATTAATAATGCTTGTTATTATGAATAAAATGAATACTGTAGTTTACATTATGCAACCAAATTATTATTTTCTTAAAATGGCACTTTTAATTCTATTCTTTTTCATTTTCTATAAAAAAATATTATTCTTTATTTTCTCTAAAAGAAAGGTATTGACATCTTTTTTTTTTTCTTTTCATTTTTGTTTAACATTTTTAATTAATTAAAACTGAGAACAATTAATTTTGTTTAAATAACAAATAAAAAGCTTCATTTAAAATTTGATTAAATCTTGATAATGAATAATTAGATAAAAACAAATAACATTATTAGGATTATTTTTTCAGTGAGCAAATATTTTTCTTTCTTTTCACTTTCTTTTATAACAAACAACTATATAATCATTCCATTTTCTACCCTCCTTCTTTACTCTTACTTTCTTTTCTCTTATTTTCTTACTTCCTCTTGTGATCCAAACTTACCATAAGTAATGAAGAGAAAGAAAAAAAATATTTGAAGAGTACATAAACCAGAAAGTCGTAAATTCTACAAATTTTTCATAAAGGGTTATTATCGGTGATTTTCACTGGAAATATTTTTATAGTAAATTAGAGAGCTACTCTCTCCCCCAAACATAGACTGGTTTGATTGAACTAAGTACTAAAATCGATTTATCGCCTGCCTGTTAACTTTTATCGCATTGAAGTCATTTTATTGGTTATCATTGTTCTTTGTTTTACGCATCAAAGTCTTCGAATGTGAGAATTTAATAACCTACTTCACCAAAAAATTTATGCAAGTTTTGGTTATAGAAGGTGTTCTCAATAACTTACTTCACCAAGAAATTTTATCATCAAAATACTCCTTGCAAAAAAATTTAAAACGGAATAATCAAAGATGAAGAAACACATGCATATGGGAGCTAAAACAAAAATGTTGAAGTCCCATGGTAAAAATCTTCCATATGTGATGAGATTGAAATTGTGAAAATTGAGATAAAGCTATCTCACCATCACAGAGACTAAAGGCACGCCATCTCTTTGTGGATAGTTCAATTTCCATATTGCAAAGGAAAGTTTAAGAAAATATGTGGTACAACCACTACAAGAAAACTGACCTATTGTGACACCCAGATTTAGTGACGCTTAATTTTTGTCACTACATGTTACTTTTACCTACAGTCATATTACTTTTACCTACGGATATATCTTATTTTATTAATTTTTTAAATAATTTTATACATTACTTTTACCTACACCCATATTACCTTTACCTACGGCTATATTTTACTTTATTAAATTTTTAAATAATTTTATATTATAAATAAATAATATTTTTTTATAAATTATAAAATTATTATTTTCATTAAAAAAATGTAAAACGTAAGTTTTTTTTTCATTGTCAAAACTCAACTTTACTAATTACTAATTAAAAAATTAAAAATTAATTTTAATTATAAAATATATGTTTTTATACTAATTAGGACAAACAGGGTAGTATTGTCATTTTCATTTCAATTTCAGCTTGCAACTTGCTTGTGGAAGCGATGTAAATCTGAAATCGTAGAATCCACCGTCAACTCTCTGTTCAATCGCCGCCACCGTAAACTCTGTTCAACCGCCGCCACCATCAACTCTCTGTTCAATCGCCGCCACACAACTTGACTCTTTCTTTCTAAGGTTTTCTCTCGCCCTCTCAAATTGCACCGAATCGTAATTGTTGAATTGTGTTATCGTAATTGAAATCATTGAAAACCATAACTATATGTATTCACGATTGTTTTCAATTTCTTGTGTAGTTAATTTATGTATCTTGAAATCAATTTACGATTTCGATGGTTTTTATTTTCTTCATCATTGACATTGTAGTGGTTGTTGTTGTTTGATGATTTGTGAAAGATGAGAAAAATGATTAGAAATTTTTATTAGATTAAACCATAGTGAGAGTATTCTAAAAGTCATGTCTTATTATTCAGCTATGTCATTTGGATTCAATTCCTACATCTCTACTTAATTTTCTTCGGCTTCTGTATTTTACTTTTGTGGGTATTTGTATCAATCATAATTTGGTTAAGCTTGAAAAGGAGTATGGGATTAAATGCAGAAATGCTGTGGAGCTTGGACCTTTTGGACCTTTGGCTGTTACTCTCATGAAAATGCCTCGTTTGAGTTTTTGTCGTGTTGATGAATTAGCTTTTGCAGTTAATAAGCATGATCTTGGGAATTACAGGCCTTTAATAACTCTCTATAAGGATTGGGGTCAAAGTAACTTTGGTAAAAAAACTTGCTACTATTAATGTTTATTCTTATTACATGATTAGGAACACATTGTTTAGTGTTGATAGTTAATCAAGTTTTCCCTTATCTTGCAATGGTTTAGATAAAGAATGCACATGTTTTTGAATTAGCGTTGAAGTTTGCAAAATTTATTGTGGGATGGTAGTATATTAGAGATTAATCTCACTGTACTTATGCCGTATTTGGATAAATGACTTAATTAAGTGCTTATCATACAAGTGCTTATGCGGAAATTATTTCTATAACAACAGATAGACTAAAGTAAACTGTGTTTTCACATAAGATATAAGTAGTATTCAATGCTATCTTGGAGAGCTTATGGAAATAAGTTAAAAACAATTTATGAACATGTCAATAAGCTCTCTCAAAATAGTCCCTTTATAATAATATGTTAAAGACTGTTTAAAGTTTAAATCCCGCTGGCTCTGTTTTTTGTCGTTGTTATGTCTGGTTTATTAGCTTAGTTATCATTATGAATATTGTTATTTCAAAGTATTTGTGTTGATCTTATTTGTAGGGATTTCAGTGAAATAGATGAAACTTTGTTGCAACCCGTCATTGAGGCTCTGCAACCTATAGCTGATGTCACTGTTGAAAGCCAGGTGAAGTCTCATAAATGTGAAAGTGGCAATACTCATTTTATGCTTTGTATTCAAGTGATTTCATTGTTCCTCCTAATTGCCAGGTTTTGTACCATACACCAAAGGCTTCGTTTTCTGATTGGGATGATGAACATGGCAGCCACATATTCACCACTCAGGATCTTCCTTTCTTTGTATGCTCTATGGTTCTGTGCTATCATTTATAATTTTTAAATAGTAAATACAGTTATTTTGAATAGAATTGCCATTTATTTAGTTCTATCTTATTTTGTGACTTTGCAAACTTATATCAATTGGAGGGATGATACAATTTTCCACCTAGATCACTTGACATATTAGCCTGATGTCTAGCTTAGAAATGATGTTTCGATCGTTTAGATGTTTATTTATCTCGAGTTATGTATGTGTCTCTTTCTCTCATTTGATACAATTTATAGTTCTTTTTTTTGTTTATGTGACATCTGCTGCCCCATCTTTTTCTGTCATATTTCATTTTACGTCTCTTGTAGCTGAGATACTATATTAATTTTTTATTGACTTGAATGTTTCTATCTTAAACTGGTGAATTCCAATGAGTGGCACTTAGATACTTCAATTGCAGCTGGTGGGAGGTCAAAAGTATTGCAACTTGTGGTGTATATTACTCCAGCTCTCCTTAATTAATTTACTTGTTAACATCTAAAAGCTTAGATTCAATTTATATATTTTTGCTATGGCTTTATGACATATAAGTGATTCAGTATTGAACTTCAGCTCTCTTAAATTTATTTACTCGTTGGCATCTAAAAGCTTAGATTTAATTTATATATTTTTGCACCAGCTTTATGACATAAAGTTATGCATTATTGGCAACTGGTGTGATCTCTATGTAAGTACAGTATATAAGTGTTGAATACGGATCAGGAGAGATCAATTTAAGTACTGTAACAAAGGTCAAGAAAGGAAAGGGAACTTCTGGTGTATCTGCTACCAACAGTCTAGATGTTCATCGTGCCGTGAGGACTGGTTTACCTGAATCATTGTCTTGTCAAAACGTGTTGTCATCGAGAAGCCAAGCCACAGTGGTTCCTTCTCCCGAATGTCAAAGTCCAGTTGAATTGGTACAGTCTTAGTAGAGCATTGTTTCATATTAATAACCATCTAATTAGAATTTGCACGATAAAATTTCCCCTTCTCTGATTTACAGTGATAGGAAAGAAGCACTTTTAGGTGGTACATATCTAAGTTCTATCTTTTTGAGTCTTCTGCATCACCAATATATTATTCATTGAGTCGAAATGCCGACTCAATTTTTTAGGTTGCTGAAGGTAGAAGGTGCATTATCTTATCAGCTGAAGGAGTTATTCTCTTGGACTTTTAGAAATCATACTTTCTATTTTCAATGTTTTGCTAATTCTAAGTTAACATGTTATTTAACTACACAGATGCAGTTCAGAATACACTTAAACTTAACATGAAAATCCAAGTAGGGGAGCTAGACGGAGTCAAGAGAGTGATCACAGTCAACTTCAGCCTTCACCTTTGCGAGGTATATTGTTGGAATAAATGCGTTCCTTTAATACAATTCTAGTTTAGTGCATCAAGTTTTAACCAATTTATTGCAGAAAACCCAATCCGGTGCTCTCGGTAATCCTCGTTTCTTTCTTCCCTGATCCATTTTCCCCTATTCGATGATTTTTTTATTTAGATTTTATATTTATTTTTTTGTTATTGGGTTGCAGTTTCGGTAATTGGTTTAATTATAATGGCTACGCTGTTTCTGCACGAGATGGGTTATTATCTCACAACTTAAACTGTTCATGAGGTTTGCATTCTTTTTTACAATCTTGATTTTTCCGTTTGTGTGTTTAATTTGATGTTAATATCAATGATGCTAGCTAGTTGTATATGTATATTAGTAAATGTTGTGATCTTTTGCAGATGTCAGTGGACTTGAATCGTGGAGAGACTCTTCCGATTCATATAAATATGACATTCCCTTCTTTACCTTGTGATGGTTAGTACTAAATTTTTTTTATCTGCTTGATGTTGCTTTCAAGTTTGTTTTTCGTTTTGGGTTTGTCGTTATGTATAATGATGAAGATTATGAATGATATTCTTTGTTATTGTCTGTGGGTAGTTTTGAGTGTGGATGCTATTGATATGTCGGGCAAGCATGAGGTGGATCTTGATACTAACATATGGAAAGTAAGTTTGTTAGTAGTCTATTATAGATAGATATCCTTTCATGTGTTTTTGTTTTCTTAAACTATGTATTTTGCTTCATTTTATATCATTTCTTTAAGATGTTGATGTCTATTCTAAGGTTACTTGATGCATTGTATCCTTTCATGTTAGAAAGACATAGACCTCTTCTTTCTCGTATTTCTTACTTTCGCGAAATTTGGAAATTGCTGAGTGTGCATTGAGCGATAGTTTTACCCTCAGCTTAGTAGTAGTATGTGTTTGAAATAAATTCCTCCAAAACTCGATTCCTGTCCAAACCACAAGTAATGATTTGAGAGAATTTGAAATTTCCCATGTCAGGGTTGTTGGGGCGTAGATACAGATATCGATATTCTAATATATAATAGAACAATTTTATTGAGGGATGGTTGTACACTTATCCTTGGCATCTACTCTGTTTTTTATATCAACAAATATGTATTCCTCTGTTTTCAGATATTGCATTTACTATAATTCACACTCTAAACCAAGTATATACTTATCTTTCTTGTGGAATTGTGGGTGGGTTATTCATTGGTATACACTACTTGCTTAGCTCTTAAGTCATGATGAACATGGAGGAGATCTAGTTCTCTCCAGGTTTTCTTTTGCAGTATTCTTGTTTTACTTGAGGTATAAGTGAGTTCAAGAAATGTAAGCTTAATAATCAGTGGTAGTTGTTCTCAGTGATCTCAGCTGTTGATCAATATTTGACAAAAGTCACAATGTAAACTATCAAATTTCTTGTATTTAACAGCTTGAGTGAGCTAATTACTGTGACAGTAAGAAATTCCAAAGGTAAGGAATTTGGCTATGTAGGTTCACTGTTATTTTTTGTTAGAATAGGCAGTAAGAAATTCCAAAGGTAAGGAATTTGGCTATGTAGGTTCACTGTTATTTTTTGTTAGAATAGGCAAGTAGGCCAAGTCAGAAAGGAGAGTATAGTAGCATGGTAATAGTGATGTGGGTCATGAAAGGTGAAAGGTGTCAAATCAGCCCACTTGTAATTCGTCGTGCCATCATATTCAATCCTAAACGCTTACTTTTCGCACAATGTTCCCTTTCCCTTGTGTGCTTCATTGTTGAGGCTAGTATTTTAATGATTCCAGGGAAGTTTTGATTGCTTGATAGAGCATGTCCTAAAATGTGATTATGGTATCAAAATTTCACAAAAAGGTTTAATATGTTTTCCATCACTAGTTGGTCAAATTTGATCTTGCACTATAAAATTGTTATTTGTTTTCAGTGCTTTCATTTAGAATATGTTCACAGTTTGGTATTTTACTATAGAAGTACATTGTTTTGTATTTTAGGGACTGAATTGTATTTTAGGGAAGTTTCAATGTTAATATGTATGCTGGAGTATGAAAAGTTACTTGTGTTGCATGTAGGAAGAGTTAAAGAAGCACATGGTAGAGGAGGCGGGTAGCTCATATAATTCTCAAGCCATCAAATATTCTACAAGCTGAAAGAATGATACTTATTCAAAGGTTAAAGGGCCCGAAAAGAGAGGACAAGTGCGTTGTCCTGGCAAGCTTCCCTGACATGCCAGTTTTAGCTCCAATGCTGATAATAGAGTTGCAACATTAGAGAATTTGCTTGGAAATCTAATTTCTATTCTTCAAGTGCGGTTTTCTGAAGATCGACAAGTTAACGAGGTCTTACGAGTTATAAACGAAGAGGTTTGATTTTGTGTCACCTATTGACCATAATCTGGTGAAGTTCATCTCAAGATACTCTTCACCTCCCTTTGCTATACAGATGTTTACATGAAAGTGAAGATACAAGAATATTAAAATAAAAATATATGTGATTTCTTTTGTAAGATTTTAAGTATATTGAATGAAACTTTCTATGTTGAAATATTTGAATTTAATGTAAAATGGGATAATTTTTTCATTTTAGTGATTTAACTTTGTCATGGTTCTTAATATATTTTAAAATATTTATAATCAGTCATTCAATTTTAATATTAGTAATATTTGTCAATGTAAAATTATAAATTTATTATATTTTCATATAATAAAATTTTTGTTTATTGAAGTTTTAGTGGTAGCAAAAAGAAAATTTTTATTTAAAAAAAATTAAAATTTATATAAGTTTTAGTGACACCTAAAAAGTCGTAGGTATAAGTTTTACTAATTATAATACTAGGATAACCTATAGTGACATTCAATAGCTGTAGGAAAAATTTTGTCTGTAGCTAAAAGTTACAGTGACATCCAATTTAGCGTCACACCACACCCCCTTAAAGTTGACGCCGAAGGAGGGAGTCACTAAAAGTTTTGCAGACATTTAGCTACAGATTATTGACTTTTAGTGACAACTTTTGAGTGTCACGGAAAGTCAATTTTCTTGTAGTGAACACCAATTAAAGACATTCAACTTTATAAAATTAAAAAATCATTAGTCCTTTGGTTTTTAGTGAATAAATTCAATTTCTTGTCTTTTTTGTTGACTGCCTTGGTTGAGGTGAAGTAAATATCATTTCTTAAAAAAATAGAATATTTCTATGAATACACTTTCGAACATATCATAAAATTAAAACAACAGAGAAGCATAAATTAAATTCTAAACTAATTTATAAATGTACAAACATTGTTAACATACAAATGAAACTATACATTGAGTTTTAAAAAATATCGGCAACCGCTAAATAGACCGCGACTAAACGGTTTTGACAGGTGTCATTATTGATACCGTTATCATCATTTTTATATTAAAGAATAAATTGTAATTAATTCGCAGTATAACGACCACAATGGCGACACCTATACCAACCAAAATCACAAAAAAATTACAGTATCGCAACGCGACGACCATTTTTTAAAACTCTGCAATAGTTATAGGTACCAAAAACTTATTTAACCCTTATTTTTAAACTTAAGTAATATGCTCAATAGTACCGACAAATTCCTTGATAACACTGAGAGAAATAATTTAACACCTCTGGACATTCCGAATCACTAGTGCAGGGAATATCATCTGCAATCGCAAATATGAAAAAGAAAAATGAAAGTTACTAAAAGTTGATAAAATATTCTATATTAGATAAAGTAGAAAAATTCAAAATGATGTGAAAAAATGGTACACCTCCACTAATTTTCATAATAAATAATAGAGAAAGAAAAATGATCAAAATATAAATAATCATGAAAATTTGAGCCATATTTTTTCTCTTGTATGTAATAAACACAATTTTTTGATCTCTTTATAGGTAAGAATTCCATGTTTTGTTAATATCAATTAAGTAGTTTTTAGCACTTGAGAGTTGCAAGAAGCAGTTTATGAATATGAAATTATTGTTAAATGTCTTGAATCAATATGTTGCTTGTATCCTTTAGTTCACTCCATTAATTAATACTAGAGCAAAATAAATTATTTTTTTATCAAACTTCTTTGTTATAGTAATTATATTTTCGTTTTTCATAATAGATAGGAAATACATGTGAAAAGACAACACATTTATTTATAATTGAGAGCCATAGGAAAAAATAACAATATTTTAAATTAAAATTAATCTATATCTAATGTGAAAACTCTAAGTATAACTTCAATATTACTATTGAAGTGTAATTAGATATTCAGTATTTAATATTTAATATTAGTTTGTCGTGGTCCTTATGTTAGGTTTTAGTTAGTTGGTCCAATATGGGTTTGGTGTGAATATATATATATATATATATATATATATATATATATATATATATATATATATATATATATATATATATATATATATATATATATATATATATATATATATATATATATATATTGTTGCTTTGTAATGAGTAGAACGCGTAGAATCATTCTTGAAACTGTTTTAATTGAATAAAAGTTAGTTACACCTTTTTCTCTCTTCTTCCATCTTCATCTTGTTCCGTTGTGCACCAACAATTGGTATCTAGAACTCTGGTTTGGATTCAAGGAAAGGGAAACACGAGTGTACATGAGGTGTGTGATTGTTTTGATTTCGATTCATTCAATTCATAGGGAATTGAAGATCAGAATCGTAGCGCAATCACATTTTTTGAGTTCGAGGGATCGGGAAACACGAGTGTTTGGTGAAATCTGAGTGATTTCTTGCACAATATCGAAGATGAACGGTGAAAACGATGGTTTGAATACAAAATTTCTGGTGTTTCATGAAAAGAATTGGAATCAGTGGATGATTAAGATGCATGTGTTGTTTGGCGCCAATATGTGCTTGATCTCGTGAACTATAGTTACACGCATGTTGTTGCGGATGCAACGAAAGTGCAAAGAAACACGCAATAAGAAACGAGGAAGAAGGATTAGAAAGCGTTGTTCTACATCCATCAGTGTGTGATGGGGATGGCGGCACGTCGTCAACCTGTACCTCAGCCTCAGAAATTCCAATATCAGAAGACACTCCAACATTGGAAGGCCCGTCAACAAGTGGGATGATACGAGGGTGTGAAAAAGTAAGATACCACTCCAGGTAACCATCCCCACACTATGCATCATGTTGAACCCTCACTACACTATCCATAATGGTACGGGAAGAGCATATGATGTGATTCTGAAGCCAGTTGTCAATGCCACCAGCAGGAACATCCGAAACTGGGCGTGGGATGCCATGGACATACCATATTGTCTCAGACACCTCTCTATAAAATGAGTCGCCACTAAGGTCTCCCACCTCATATAACCTGAATATAAAGAAGACTCATCTAACTCATAGTGGTTTATGTGAGCTGTGTATGGTGTCCATATGGCATTCTCTACTCTCAGGGCATCATGCTTCCTCATGTGCTCTGCAACACCACCTGAATGCGATTACTTGGTCTTCCATCTCCTAGCTTGTGGGACTCTCACGGTGGTACGTTTCACCCTCCTATCACAGATGGTGGGGAAATGCTCGTATATCCAGCATCGATAAAAAAAATACATACACTCAAATAATAATTAACAACTAAACACTAAATAACACTTAAATAAGAACTGAACACCAAATAACTTGTAGTATACCTAGCATAGACTCAAATAACCAGCAATTAGTCTACTCTCAAAGTCAATCACAACTCTAAGCCCAGCTGCTAGTCTCATATTGAACAACCACAAGTACTGAGCATAAATACAAACATGACATTTATCCGCCAAAAGAGTACATGCTACTAGATATTTTAGAACAAGATTTGGTTCTGAAATATATCTCTGAGTTTTGATGATAACAATGAGTATATTTAATGGACAATTTTGGTACTCTAATGTTTGTTATTTTTAAGAATTTAACAAACAGATTCTGATCTGATTCGAGGCGCTGCCATATCATTAAAAGAATCCTTGTTACGTTTCTGCGCTACATATGTTCTGCTGAACAGTAGCAAAACACTTCAGAAGACTCTGGAGTATGTGACTCTGATAGGCTATCTGAAGAAACCAAGAGTTGAAGATCTGAAGAGAAAGTTTCTAAGGAACGGTCCAGATGCTGAAGAATTTTGTTTCTAAAAATAAAGGGTACTGAAAACCAAGTGAAGAAGATCTGAGACAAAGTTTCTAAGGAACAGTCCAGATGCTAAAGACTTTAATTTCTGAAGATAAAGGGTACTGAAGACCAAGTGCTGAAGACTCTGAAGACGCAATTCTGAAGACTCCGAAGACTTAAAGTTCTGAAGATCCTACACTTATTTTCTGTCTTCTAACTCATGCTCAGCAGAGCCTCTGAAGTCCATGAAGAATAGAAGATAACATTTATGTAGTACATAGTACGTAGTATAAACCGAATGTTTCTCTCCACTACCACGAAAAGATGGACGTGTCATACGATCTTGTCCCCCACTACGTTCAAGCTGCCAACTTTCTGGAAGTTCCTGATTTTCCCTTCAACGGATATATTATTATATTTGGCTATAAATAGGCTTGAAGAATTAAAAGGAAAAGCTGCTAATTCACGGTTTTTCAAACGCTCTCAGAAGACTGTTCATGAGCTTTTCATTTCTCTTAAGTCTAGAAACTGTATTTACTATTTACTCCAGCTTGTGTAGAATCATTCATTGTAAAGAATTTTTCTTTCGAACTGTAGTTTGATATATTCCTTAAGAGACCAGTTGGTCAAATTTCTTAAAAAGTCTAAGATTAGTGTGTCTTAGAGGTTGTATGTTAGTCACTTGCAGTTGGCTTGTGCATTGTAATAATCTTGTGATTATTGGATTAAGACCTTGTTGATAAGGCTAAATCACCTTGGCAGGTGGACTAGATTAGCTTGATATTTTTCAAGTGAACTGGTATAAACATACCTTCTTCTTTCCTTCTTGCATATTTTTATCTTTATTATCAAGAATCAACTTCTTTTTAAAGGGAAAGTTTTGGTGTTAAAACCCTATTCAAACCCCCCTTTCTAGTGTTTTTCGCATCTTCGGTTGGCATCAGAGCTCCGGTTCTGAGGTGATAAAAAGTTTTCATTTTTATCAAGCACTTAACAGTGTTCAGTACCGATCCAGACTGTGTGAAAAACAATGGCTGAAAAATTTGTTGTTGTTGTAAATAAGGATAAAGATCAGTATATTGCTAAACCTCTTATGTTTGATGGAAAAAAGTTTGAGTACTGGAAGGATAAAATTGAAACGTACTTCATGGCATTTGACTTTGATCTATAGGATATGGTAGTTGATGGCTACAGTTATCCATTAGATACAAATGGTGTCAAGATTGCAAGAAGTGCAATGACAGATGATTAGAAGAAAGCTTACAAGAACCATTTCAAAGCTAGGTATATTTTTCTATCTGCTATTTCCCATGGTGAGTATGAGATAATCACAAATAAAGAGACTGCAAAGTCTATCTTTGATTCTCTTAAGATGACTCATGAAAGCAATGCTCAAGTTAAGGAGGCAAAGGCTCTTGCACTAACCCAGAAATATGAAGCCTTCAAAATAGAAGATAATGAATCTGTGGAAGCTATGTTTTCAAGGTTCTAAATGCTTGTTGCAGGACTTAATGTTGTGAACAAAGGATACTCTACTTTAGATCATGTTAAGAAGATTATCAGAAGTCTGCCTAAGAAATGGAGACCAATGGTAACTTCTTTGAAGCAGTCAAAGGATCTGAATAATACCAATCTTGAGGAACTGATAAGTTCTTTAAGAAGTCATGAGATTGAGCTTCAGGAAGATGAACCTTAGAAGAAAGGTAAATCTATGGCTCTAAAGTCTAGGTTTCAAAAGAAAAAGGCTTTTCAAGCTGAAGAGGAAGAATTAGAAGGATCTGAGGAAGATTCAAGTGAAGACGAACTCTCTCTAATATCTAGAAAGATCGGTCATATATGGAAGCATAGATAAAGCAAGTTCAGAGGACCGAGAAGAGCTAAAGGTAGATCTCAATCTACATATGGTCAAAGGAAAGCTTATGGAAAGGAAGTAACTTGATAAAAGTGCAAAGAACCTGGACACTACAAAAATGAATGTCCTAAGCTCAAGAAGGGCAAAAAAACCAAGAAAGTGTTCAAGGCAAAGAAGGGTCTCATGGAAACATGGGATGATTCATAGTTAGAAGAAGATTTGATGAGGAGCAAGCAAATGTGGCTCTCATGGCCAAGACTGTCACAAGTGAAGTCATTCCAGAATGTAAGCCAACATCAGATGAGGAATCAGACTCTGAAGATGACACATAGGTAATGTCTTCTATTTCTCACACTGAACTTGAATCTTGTTTATCTGAAATGATGAAAAGACATCATCTTCTTCTTGGTAAGTACAAAAATCTGAAAAAGAAATTTGTAGCTGTAACGCCCGTTTATTTAATTAATTATTTAATTGTTGAGAATTATTGATATGAGTTGCTATGATTAATTAGTCGATTAATTAGTTGATTAGTTGTAGTAATGATATTAGAAATAGTAGAATAATGGAATAATTGTGATTGGGCCTATTTTAATGGTTAGGAATAGTGATAGTGGGGGTGTAGAAATTAGGCTCAATAAGAATGCTAGAATAAAATTAATATTATATTGGTTAGTTGAATAAAAATAAAATTTGAAGTGACAGTAGAAAGAGTTTTAGGTTTTATCATAAAGAGGAATAAGGGTTTTCTGAGAAGAGAAGTATGTAGAAGCTCAAGGAAACGGAAAAAGCTAGGTTTTGATCGGTAAATCATAGAGCGACCTTCAATCCAAGGTAAGGGTGGAGTTCTGACTCTATAATGGAAATTATGATGAATATTATGTAGGTATTGGGTTTGTGTAAAACCATTTTTGTTGTGTGTTTAATTTCTGTTTCGGATTGTACCGAACCTCTGCTTAATTTCCTCTTGATTGTATTATGCTATGATGTTGTTGTTCTGGGGTGTTGGTACTGTCATAATTTTTGATGTTATTGCAGTGCTACAAATTGATAATTTTGGTTGTTGAAAAATATTTCGTGATGTTATAGTTTATCTGTTATATGTTATCTGGAGTCTGAGATTTGTAGTGAAGATGGTGATCGAAGGGGTTCTAGATTCAAGTGGAAAGAAAAAATATTATATAGTGAGAAAGGAGCAGGAGCACACGCTACTGTGCGTATAAGGAAAAGGTGGCTGAAGGTTCGAAAAACACAATAAGGGGGGTTGGATTGGGTTTTTGATAAAATAAAAACTTATGACACGTTTGGTTATCCTGGTTCGTTTGAACTCAAACTACTCCAGTCCACCCTCCAAGGTGATTTTTCCTCTCTCTTACGAGGACTTAATCCACTAAATCAAACTTGATTACAACAATGTTCACAATGACAACCGTCAAAGTCTTCTTGAGATAAACCACAGCCCGGTTTCTCAAGAAAAAATAACAACAAAATTTAATTTTATGTGTTTACAAAAGTGCTTCTAATAAGCTATATCACCACTGTGATGTATACATAATGTTTAAGAACGATGCACAAAAATAAAAGAATGAATAGTAATTTGAGAGCTTTTCGTTATAGTTTGTGCGTGAGAATTCTTATCTTTAACTTCAGTAGTGTCTTCAATATATAATGAAGCTTTTGAACCGTTTGAGAGACACAATTTTCACTTTTGGAATGTTGAAATAATATGATTTAAGACCTTTCCAAAGATAGAGATTTTATCCATAAAATTGATGATCCAGCCGTTAATAGAAGATCTTGAATTTAATACTTCGTAACAGTAAAGAGTATCAGAGCATTATGTCACCATTGGTGCAAGAAGCGTTTCTATATCAGAGCTTTATCAGAACTTCAACTTTTGAGAAATCATGGTCAAAACATGAGCAATCGACAACCTTACTACTGTGATCTTGGAGAGCTTATTGTAGTGGCTTTCAGAACATGATCTTCTTAGAACGAAGATCAAGTGGAAAATACTTCTTGTTCTTGTTGACTTCCTTCAAAGTCATCAGAACTTCGTGTTCCCATAAACTTCCTTCAGAGATTAGATCTTCTTATTCTTGTAAACCTCTCTCTCGATGAAGCTTTCTGATACTAAGAGACTAATGTTCAGACTATCTTCTTCTTATAAGCTTCCCTCAATGCAGCTTTTTGCTTATGAAAAATCATTGTTTCTGCTTCAGAACTTCTGAAACATAAATAAACGATTAGGGAACATATATGTTCTTATTAAAATTATGTGTTTGTTATCATCAAAACTATTTCAAAGATGTAGAACCAAACTTTGTTCTAACAGTGGCGACCGCCTCCTTTAAGAAGGGCAAGGGGACGTCCACCCAGAGAGAGAGAGAGAGAGAGAGAGAGAGAGAGAGAGAGAGAGAGAGAGAGAGAGAGAGAGAGAGAGAGAGAGAGAGAGAGAGAGAGAGAGAGAGAGAGAGAGAGAAAGCTGCTACTCCCTAGGTGGAAAGGTGTGAGGGGTTCTTGCTCCTTAAAGGGGAGTGAGTGCCACTCAATTACTTAGTGCTTTTATTTTATTAATTCATATTCCTAGGTTAGTTGCACTTTTAATAAAATTTATACCTACCTAATTAAAATTATGGTTATAAATATAATGGGAAAACATGTAGATTAATGAAAATAAAAAAAGAAAAACTAATTAGTGGGAAGAGAAATAGGTGGCGCCTGCCACCATATGGAATAGGGAGAGTGGCGCTAGCCACTAGGTGGTGGTGAGTGCTCCCATGAATTGTGAGTGCTCCTTTATAAATAGTGAGTGCCCCTTATTTATTTATGCAGTGTCTTATTTATATTAATATCACTTCCTGTAACATGTAGTTAGTAGAAATCATTTCATGATTAAATTATAGTGATAATTAGTAATGTAAAGACAAATGCAGTTAATTAATGAAACATAAAATTAGTTGGTTGAAAATAAGTAGTAACATTAACAGAGGACTAATGGTAGTAGAAAATTACTAGCCGTGATTATCCGTAGAAAATAATTAACAGAAGAGTAGTAAAATAGCTAGCAGTGAAAATATTAGAACATAACAAAGCTGAAAATAATAGTAATTTAGCATAAAATAAATTAGCGGAATATAGTTGAACTGCCCGATTAATTATACAGAGTGGTCACGAATATTTCGGTTGAAATCGAGGATTGTGCAAAGTTGTTGTAAAGTAAATACTATTGATGTGAAGTTACCGGTGGTGACGAATTCTGTTGTGTGCCTTTATTGAGTGGCAAAAACCGAGTTGTAGGCTTATGCCAATGTTGAATTGTTGTTGTTGTATGTTGTAGGTTGATGCCAGTGTTGAATTGTTATTGTTGAATTGTTATTGTTGATGTTTTTCTTTGTAGGCTTATTCCAGTGTTGATTTGTTACCGTTGTTGTTGTTGCATTCATAATGTTGTCGCATTCATAGCATAAAAGTTGGGAGCTTATGCTCTGCAAGTTGGCCTAGATTGGCAAAAGTTTAAAGTTGAAGACTTATGCCTTGTTTTAAAGTTGAAGGCTTATGCCTTGTTGATGCCTCTATTAACTGGCAGATTATACGTTGGGAGTTTTGCTCCGTTGGTACCACATGCATGTGCATTGTAATGAGTCGCATTTCAAGTTACATTTTTGTGTTGTTGTGATGATGAAAATAATTTTTATACCGTGTTGATGATATCACTGTGAAGCTGAAATAATCGATATGTTTTGTTGATAATTTTGTGATGATAAATGTTGTTTAAAAAGCTATGAAGTGGTGATTTTGCATGAACTAATTCTAATATAGTATTTATCATACATCCTATTATAGTGTTTGATATCTCATCCCTTGTGTTTGAATGTTACCTCTGTTGGCAACGTGCAGGTAATCCAGAGTGAAGGCTATTTACCTTCAGTAGTTCGAGTCAAGTGTTGGTCGCTCTGATACGTAACACTTGTGGGGATGAACTCTTGTGTTTTATCGTTGTTAATATATATTTAGTTGCTGAATTTTAAGCTGAATATTGAAGGATAGAAAAACACTTAGAAAGGGGGGCTTTGAATAAGTGTAGTCTAAAAACTTGAACGATAAAAACAAATTGCACAGTTATTTTTATCCTGGTTCGTTGTTAACTAAACTACTCCAGTCCACCCTGTGGTGTCGTTTTCTTTACCTCCCCGTTTCACTTGGGAGGACGGCACGCTAAACCCTTCACGCGAAATTTGGAAGGAGAATGCGCCCGTGGTGGGATGAATTTTATTTCAGTTCTTCCTACGATATCACACGAACTTTCTTATTTGTCCTACGAGTAGGAAAGGGGAAAAAAGATCTCAACTAAACCCTAGGAGTTTGCTAAGTGTGGGGATTTACACCTAGACTAGAAATTCTGGAGTCCGGGAGGTCGGTTATACATAGGGAAGTGTTTAAACACCCTACATATCTGTAGTACTCTACAGGAACCTTCTCTGTGTCATTGTGTTTGTGTTTATTGCTAATGATTGGGAAAGTTTCTCCTTTGTGTTAGGAGAAGGAATTGATTTGATTTTAAAAGACAGACAGACAGACAAACTGACTATTTTTGGTATTTTATTAGCTTGCTGAGATTCCTTGTGAATCTCATGCCTACATATCCCTAGTGGAAGTCAGAGCTTAATGTAGTTCGGGGAACTAACTAGGGAAATTAATGTTTTTGGTGCCTTGCTTGAAGCTCAAGGTTGAAGCTTGGAATTAAATCTCTGTTTACAGTAAAGAGACATGAAATTATCTCTACAGAGAGGTATTTGTACTATTCTACCACAAACATTTAAAGGAGTGACAGAATAACTGGATTCATTTCATTCAAGAGGGGGACCTTACTTGTGTGTGCAAGTATGCCAGTCAGATGCCTCTTAAATGAAAGAAAGATGCTCGTCCAAATTAGGGAAAGTGTACAAGTCTGGGGATGTGCCAGAGCATGTCTTCCAGAGTCCTAAATGGGAGACTTTGATTGAAATTGAAATTGAAATGTTTGTTTGTTTGAATGTGGTAGAGTAGTAAAAATGTCTCTCTATAGAGATAAGCTATGTCTATTTACTATATGAAAGATTTGACTTTAGCTGGCTTGTATGAGGCCCAAGCTTGAGGCTTTTTGATTGATTAATTAATATTATTGACTCTGGGAGATGACTCCACTGGGAATTAATTACAGGGTATTTTTGTGTTCTGTACAAAGCCCAGAATTGAGGCTGACTCTACTTAGGGAGACTCTATTTGTGTGCCTTGTACAAAGCCCAAGGTTGTGGCTAACTGTTGAGGATAATTGAATGAATGACTCTATTTTATGTGCCTTGTACAAAGCCCAAGGTTGTGGCTGACTGTAGTTAGGGAAAAACATTATTTTCTGCCTTGTACAAAGCCCAAGGTTGTGGCGGACTCTTAAATGAATTAAGTATGGATGACTATATGGGGAAAGATCCTAAGTGTTAGGAATCTTTGACACATGAAAGATATGGTTTATCTTCCTTGTACAAAGCCCAAGGTTGTGGCTACTGAGTGATGAAGGACTCACTAGGGAGACTCTATTATCTGCCTTGTACAATGCCCAAGGTTGAGGCTGACTCTTGACAGGGGAGTTTTATTGTTTGGGTGCCTTGTATGAAGCCCAAGGTTGAGGCTAACTGTTTTTGTTGGTTTTGACTCTACTGAGGAGATTTTATTGATTGAAAGATTGTTTTTTTCTTTGGAAGCTAACCCTTTCCAGGGATTTTGACTCAGCTGGAGAAATTGTCTGTTAAAAGACTGACTTTATCATGTTTTTTGGAGGCTGACCCTTTCCAGGGGTTTTGACTCTTTTGGGGAAATTATCTCCTAAGAGAAATGAATCTTTATTTTTTTTGACATTTAATAATTGACTTTGGAGGCTAACCCTTTCCAGGGGTTTTGACTTTTTAGAATGAAGGAATGTGTGGAAGCTAACCCTTTCCAGGGATTTTGACATTTTTAGACAGATGTTTGGAGGCTAACCCTTTCCAGGGGTTTTGACTTTTTTAGACAGATGTTTGGAGGCTAACCCTTTCCAGGGGTTTTGACAAAGTGATTGATTTGGGTAGCACTCCATTAATTATTAAGGGATGAAAGGATTGGCAGAAAGATTATCTAGTGAGACTTCTTGTTTAAAGCCCAAGATGAAGGCTGACTCAATGCTGAGGGTGACCAAACATGGATCCTAGACTCTGCTAAGGAAGATTGATGAAGATAAGGGTGACAGAGACTGTCCATGTCTCTCATTCCAAAAATGTACTCAATGTGAAATTGAGACAAACTTAGCTTGTTTAAAGTCTGGTTTAAAATTGGAAGAAACTCACCAGGGTAGGCTAAAAGGTGACTAAAGACCTGTTCCTATGTTTATAAGAAACCTGATGGGTCCTTGTATACAAGCTCAAGAGGAAGCTGGAAATGCTTTTAAGAAGCCTGTGGGTCCTTGTACAAAGCCCAAGAGGAGGCTAATCGAGGGTCCTTGTTATAGCACAAGAGAAAGCTATGTAGTTTTGAACTTATTTTGGCTCTAAGCAAATGGGTAAGAGGTTTCACCGGGAATAATTCCTCTTTGGGTAGATGTGTCCTATTATTTGGATTCTAAGGTTTTTGCCAAGATGTTTCACCGGGAATAATTCATCTTGGGGGTTTGAACTACAGATCTCTAATTAGGAAAGAGCCTTCACCGGGAAGACATTCTCAATCCTAGGTCATATTCCTATAATATATATATAGTTTAACTGTCCTAAGGTTTATACTCAAACGCAGTTCTAAACTAATATATGCACAGTTTATATTTGACAGTAATTTAAACAAAGACTGTAAATTGAAAGCTTGTAAAGCCTAACCTGGATGGAGTGGAGGCCATTGAAGAAGTATGTACAGAGCCTCAACAGTGTTTTTGTTGTTTTGTTGATAACAGTTGAATATATATATGATAAACAGTTAATGGTTTTTGAAAACAGAAGAAGTGAAGATGGACAAAGGTCACATAGGTATCTGAAGAGTTTCACCGGGAATAATGCCCTTCAAATACCAGAGGAATGTTTTGAAAACAGAAAGAAGATTTTGAAAATACAGTTTTGAAAACAAGCTAAGAAGAGAAGGTTTTTGGGACTTACACTCTATTAGAGGCCCAGTACTTTACAGTACTGGTTATAACAGAAATTTGAAAATGATTTGGAATGATACGAGGTTTTGTTGTTTGAAAACCTTAATCATTTGATTTAATCAGAGATTGAAAACAGTTTTGAGAATTGACAAAAGTCAACTTAATTAAAGTAAAAATAAAGATTTTTACTTAATTAAGACCTAAACAATTAGGGTTTTATCATAAAATTATTCACACAAATAATTAGGTTAAAACAAAATGGAAACATATATTTAAAGTATTTAATAAAACACTTAAAACATACTATTTTATACCTAATAAAAATATATGAATTAAATAATATTTTTTATGATTTTTTTGATTATACATAAAATAGGTATATTAAATAACAAGTGTGTGAAAAATGAAGTGAAAATGATTTAATTTGATAGGTTAAATAATTGTGTGAAGTTGTGAAGAAATTTAGTGTGAAAAGTGATAAAAAATATGATTTTGTCACCTAGAGGGGTTGAACTCACGCCCTTTAGGTCACATACCCAAAACCAAACCACTGGGCCAGCGCGCGCTCAGTGTTAGTAACTTGCATTCAATTCATTATATTTTCAAACAAGTAGTAAAACCATGAAAAAATAAAAGGAACAAAAAGTCTGGGGCGAGGGGGATTCGAACCCCAGACTTGTGGCATGAGGAGACTAAGAGCGCATGTGTGGCCACTAGGGCAAGTTGTTCAGTCGTTAATAACACGCATACCATTCAAAATAAAATAAACTCTCCTCTGAGAATTCAAATTTGCGCGCCACCACCATCTTCGTCTTCAACCTCAAGCTCCATGATTTTGAATTTCTGAACTCACTCGTTTCTCAACCATTTGCAATGATGTAAACATGAAACTTGCTCTAAATTCACTCACGATTCTAAATATGTAACTAACATGAACTATCATTAACTACATCTAACTAATTTACCAGAAATCGTGAAGAACCCTAAAATTTCAAAATTAAATTAAATGACTATACTGAAAGATAAATGGATGATGATAGAGGGTTTTCAATCCTCTGATGATGCTGAACAAGATAGAATCGAGCTATTTCACAAAGAGTACTTAAATTAAAGAGAGGGAGTTCAGAAACTTACCTCTGAAACTGAAGGTCGTGAGGATGATTGAGAGCAACTGAGCTTGAATGAATGATCTCAATAGCTTCCCTGAGACTCAATGATGCTAACTGGATGCTTATTGTAGCCTGAATCCTTCTGAATTGTTCTATGGACCTCCCTCGATTTTAGCTTCAAGTGAACATGGAGGTTGTTGAATTTGGAGTTACAGATGAGCTGCAGCCATCTGGTTAGCTTCACTATGACCTGAGGAGTGTGTCTGGATGATTGGCTTGGCTTGAAACCTCCTGAATCACTCCATGGACCTCCAACTGCAAATGCTCCAAAGTGAGAGCAACAATGGGGTTCCTCCACTTACAGAAGTGATCCAGGTGCTTGGATCACCTCAAATGACCTCCCTTGAGATGTTAGAATGCTCACTTCCCAAAGATAAGCTCTGGTTTGAAGAAATCGATTCTTCTTGCCAAAGAACTTTGAAAAACAATGAACAAGAGAAGAGAAAGAGAAAGCAAGTAATATGGTTGCTTTGGTGTGTTTTTTGAATGAGAATGAGGCCTCTATTTATAGGCAATTGGTTCAGTACTGAGTGAGAGTGCGAGCTTGCTTAATGGGAGAGTTTGGTTTCTTAGCCATGAAGAAATTCAAAGAATATCCCAAGTGCAATGATGAGCTCTTTGATACCACTCCCTAGCCATCGGTTTTGCTTGATCTTAGGGGACCAAATTGCTGCAGAAATGAGCTCCAATTGGTTGGGAGAAGATTCCTTTGATGAATCACCAATTTGTCATAAATTCAAAAATGCAATCATTACATAATCACATGCCTTTGTTTTTGGAATCTTCTCTAATCCTTATGCAATGATGAAAATGGATGTATGGCATAGTTTCAGATGTGTTATGGGTCGTGTAGCATCCATAAGAGAGGTTATTTGCACAAAATTTGCAAAGTTCAATTTGCACATGACCTATAATTTTACTTCATGAGGCCAACTTTGAACAAGCATAACTCTTAGCTCAAATTGAATTTGGAGAAGGTTGAACACAATTTGGAAAGCCCTAAACATCTACTTCAATTCATTAGTTTATGTCTTCTTCAGAATCATTTGGGAAATTTGTGAAAAATGAGCCCAAAGTTGGATGAAAACTAGGTTAAAACACTTAGAAAAATTTCTAAGTGTTTATGACCTAAACTTCAAAATTTCCAAAACTTCATAAATGGTTGATCTTTTGAAAAAAGTTCCTTTGTAAGATGTTGTTTTATTTTGCAAGATCTACAACTTTCATGTTGGAAGTTTTTTGAGTTGTGTAGGTGAAATTTTGAGTTCTCACCATGCCTTCAAAAACCCTAATTCCCGACTTTTCGCTCCTTGATGAATTTCTTTGAATTTCTTTGGCCAAATGACTTTGACATCCATATATTGATGATATTGATCTTGGAAAGTCATTTTTTGACCAAAAACCTTAAAAGTCAATGATGATCCTTCACAGTTGACTTTTTCCTGACAAAGTGAATTTTTGGGCTTTTGTGTAAAAATAAGATCTTCTCCCCAAATGGATGATATAAATGGATTATATGGAGGTAGTAGAGATCCTTGGATCATGTCTTGAGTTTTGGATTCATGCCCTGATTAAAAGTCAACCATCTTGGTGAATTAGGTCAAAACCCTAATTTGTCGACCATGTGAAAATAATGACTGTAGACTTTGAATTGAGGTGTAATGTCCAGTGGATCTTGTCATATGAGTTATTTGAAGATGATTGATGTCTTTGAATGGTTCCCTGGGGCTTTTTAGGGTTTCCCAAATGTGATCCCTGATTTCAGTCCTTGATAGGCTCAAAACCCTAGTCTGGTGACCTGAGTAAACCTGTACTCATATGACTGGATGTCTAATCAATCATAGATGAGAAAAGTGAAGTTTTTGAGCCCCATGATTGTATTAGAGACTAGTCTTTGTATTGATTGATCCTTTGCCTGAGCTTTCTTGTCTTTGAGCATCCTCGATTAGGTATCAGATGGAGAAATGACTGCTCTGGGTACTTGTCTTGACCTGATAAAAAATCCTGAAGATATGTCATCTCAGGGGGGTCAAAAATTAGGGTATGACACACCCCCTTGGAGTGATTTACCTCACCTGAGGATTTAATCCACTAATCTCAACAGATTACAATGGTTTTCCACTTAGTCCGCGACTAAGTCTTCTAGAGTATCCTGATCACAACCTGATCACTCCAGGAACAATTGCTTAGACACAAGCTAAGACTTTCTAGAGTATCCTGACCACCACGTGATCACTCTAGTTACAACTGCTTAGACACAAGCTAAGACTTCCTTGAGTATCCTGATCACACTTGATCACTCTAGTTACTTACAAATTAATGTAATCAAATTCTAAGAGTATTACAATGCTTCTGAAAAGCTATAATCACAACAGTGATATTTATCTTAAAGTTTAAGCTTAATCTCACTAATATATTACAACAGCAATGATTTGAACAACGTTTCAGCAAGTTAATTATCAGCAGATTCGGTAACCTTGCTTCTCATCAGAACTTCATATTTATAGGCACTTGAGAAGATGACCGTTGGGAGCATTTAATGCTTTGCGTATTCCGTACAGCATTGCATTTAATGTTTCACTCTTTTGTCAACTACCTCGAGCCTTGTTTACGCTGTGTCTACTGACGTTGCCTTTAATATCTTCTAACGTTCCTTTTGTCAGTCAGCGTAGCCTGCCATCTTGTACTTGCTTCTGATCTGATGTTTCTGTATACGACGTTTGAATATCATCAGAGTCAAACAGCTTGGTGCAAAGCATCTTCTTGTCTTCTGACCTTGAAGTGCTTCTGAGCGTGATACCATGAGAACTTCACTGCTTCTGCTTCTGATCTCAAGTTCTTCTGATGCTTCCATAGACCCATGTTCTGATTCTGCTTGACCATCTTCTGATGTCTTGGCAGACCATGTTCTGATGTTGCATGCTGAACCTTCTGAGTCAAAGCTTCTGAGCGCTGATTTGTAAATACTCTTTATATATATTTCCTGAAAAGGGAAATTGCAGTGTATTAGAGTACCATATTATCTCACACAAAATTCATATCCTTGTTATCATCAAAACTAAGAATATTGATCAGAACAAATCTTGTTCTAACAATCTCCCCCTTTTTGATGATGACAAAAACATATATAAATGATATGAATTTGCGATCAGAAAGAGCAGACGGCTAAAGACAATTACACAGCTAAAGCGTAAGCATGTGAATATGTCTCCCCCTGAGATTTACAATCTCCCCCTGAGATGAATAATCTCCCCCTGAAATTAATACTAGAAGAATTTTAATAATAAAAGACTTCCCTGAGTATTTCAGTAGAGACGTTCACAGTGCTTGATCTTCAGAATATTCATGACTTCTGATTCTTACTTCCATAGGACAACTTCAGAACTTGAATTTCTTTAATCTTCAGAACATTCACAGCTTCTGATTCTTGCTTCCATCGGACAGCTTCAGAACTTGAATTTCTTTGATCTTCAGAACATTCACAGCTTTTGATTCTTGCTTCCATCAGGACAGCTTCAGAGCTTGAATTTCTTCTTACATCACTTCATGCTAGATTGTATCAAAACATTGTTGAATGTACCAGAGCATCATCAGAGCATCTCTACATCCTGAAATGTTACAGAACAACGCTAAACGACAAAAGTCAGCATGAATGAGTTAGAACATATAATATGTATCAGAGCCACATAATATGTATCAGAACAAATGGACATAATGTTTCAGAGCATATTCTATCATCAGAATATCTGGACATTCTTCCTTCTTGCTTCTTGCTTCTGATTCTGAAGCTTCATAGCACTCAGCTTGCTTCAAGAATCCAAGAGCATGATTCTTTAGAATTGCTTCTCCTTGAAGAGATCTTCAATTCCTGCAATAACAAAACTTAAAGCATAGAACTTTGCAAGTTCTGTTAGAAATGTGGGGCCTTTTTACCCGGTAACTGATAATATTAATCAGATCATTTATCACATATTTCTCCCCCTTTTTGTCATAACATCAAAAACATAAAAGATTCAGATGAAAAACAAAAGACAATAGGAAAGAAACAGAATTAAAGTTTTTCATTGATTTGAAAGAGAAAGTACAAAAAAAAAATGCAGAACAAGCAGATGCAACAAGGAAAGAAAACTACAATGACCAAAGACTAAGACCCTAGCCTAGACAAAATCTGCTCCAGTATGTCATGAATCTCGTCAGAGCTTGCAGTTTGCCTTGCCATGAAGGAGCGAAACTCAGCATTGGTTGCTTCTTGCGTGTCCAAACGAGAAGCTAGCATGGCTTGATTCTGATGTAGAGCTTCCAAAGTGTTCATCAGAGCTGAGGGTTCACCAGAAGAAGAAGCGCCAGAACTTCTGCCAACAGGGACAACAATCTCAGCAGAGCGATCTTCTGGAAGGTCTTCAGCTTCTGCACCTTCCATCTCAACATCTGAGTCAGACTCAGAGGCAGCCTCAGCATATTCTGGTTCAGGCAACTCAGAGGCTCCAACTTCCAACGCCTGAAGAATAGCTGTTAGGTTTGTTGGAGGAGTTGGACCAGCAACTTCTGCAGGATAAACCACTTCTGGAAAGACCATGTGAGGAGCGCTTTCAGAAGGGTTCATTCTGAACCAATTAAACAACCATTGAAAGTCTCCAGTCAGCACTAGATACCATGGTCTCCATACCACGATGTCTCTGCAGGGATTTCCTTCTTCCATCTTATCTGCAGGAATCCTTTCTTCAGGAACTCTTCTGTTCCTGATGAGATGGTGATAGCTGCTTTCACCAACTTCCAAAAGAAGACCACGAGCACCAGGTGCTTCAGTCATGATCCTTCTCTGGACATCCCTAGCCCTAACCAGAAAATCCCAGCGAAAGGCTTCCCAGAGGTTGCAGGTAGCAGACTCATCCAGAAGTTTAAGGTGTGCAGCACCCAGAATCTCTAACCAGCTATTTACATCTGAGTGTAAAAGCTCTAGATAGGTATGAGTGGTGGGTGTTGGGGGGTTGACTGTGAATCTGGAATCAGGATACACACAGTTGTAGGGGTTAGGTGTTCTGGTGGGAAAAGGGTGTGAAAGAGGTGAGGAGATATCTGTGAGATGGGTTGAGGGGGAAGGGATATCAGACGGTGATGATGGTGGTTGCAGAGAGGTGAATGAAGAGGAAGAGGTGGCGGAGGTCTGTGAAGAGGAAGGTGATCGAGGGATACCTACAAGGGGTTTAAACACACGTCTAGAGTAGTTTCCAGACATCATAGCTTCAAAAGGATTCACCTTGACAGGATCGTAGGTGATCCTTATCCTTTTTGGTTTGTTTTCAGATTCTTCGGTTGCCTTTCTCTTTTGTTTACGGTCAGTTTCTTGATTTGATGAGCTTGACGAAGGATTCATGGTGACTTTGCAGATAGAGAAGAACCGCTAGGGTTTATGATATGAATGCAGAGAGAGAGAAAAAGAAACTGAATGCAAGAGAGAGAAATACAAGAGGGAAATGAAACGTTTGAAGAGTATAAAAAGAAAAGGAAATAAACTGAAATGATGAATGGCATTTAATGTTACGTGACATGAGGAGAGAGACTTATGACAAATGAAGTGATTAGCACAATTACCTAAGTAGGCGTCCCCTCAACTGCACGCATGCTTTTCCAGAGATAGTGAATACGTGTTCATTTTCTGGAGAGACTGGTGACAGCTGTTTTGCTTTAAAAGAGCTTCTGAATTAACTTAGACAATGAAACGTTAGTAATAACAGGATCATTACTTCTAATTGATTAAACTTAGAACTTCTTATGGCTGCCTAGTCTTACCACATTTCAGAAGGTACTCATACAAAGATCTTCTCATCTTCTCATTCTGGGCACAAGTCCATACTGATATTCTTCAGAATGAACTTAAACCTATCTTCAGCAAGGGGTTTTGTAAAGATATCAGCCCATTGATGGTATGTATCCACAAAGTTTAAAGATATAACGCCCTTCTGAACATAGTCCCTTATGAAATGATGTTTAATCTCAATATGTTTAGCTTTTGAATGTAAGATAGGATTCTTTGATAAACATATAGTAGAAGTATTATCACAGAAGATAGGAATGTTACTCTCATATATCTGATAATCTTCTAGCTGACTTCTCATCCAGAGCATTTGTGTGCTACAACCAGCAGCAGCAACATATTCTGCTTCTGTTGTTGAGAGGGCAATAGTAGCTTACTTCTTGCTGTACCATGAGATCAGATGACTTCCAAGAAATTGACAACTTCCAGAAGTGCTCTTTCTTTCAATTCTATCTCCAGCATAGTCAGCATCACAGAATCCTACTAAGTTGTATTCTTTGGATCTTCTGTAGACTAAACCAGCATTAGTAGTACCTTTCAGATACCTGAGAATTCTCTTAACAGCAGTTAAATGAGATTCTCTCGGATCTGATTGGAATCTAGCACACAAGCAAGCACTGAAGAGAATGTCAGGTCTAGAAGTAGTTAGGTATAGAAGAGAACCAATCATACCTCTGTACAACTTCTGATCTACCTTCTTACTTACCTCATCCTTACCTAGAACACATGTTGGATCCATAGGAGTTTTGGCTTCTTTGCTTTCAGAAAGATTAAACTTCTTCAGAAGTTCTTTCACATACTTCGTTTGATGAACATAGGTTCCATCAGAAGTTTGGTTGATTTGAATCCCAAGGAAATACTTGAGTTCTCCCATCATGCTCATTTCAAATTCAGCCTGCATAGACTCAGCAAACTCCTTTCCAAGTGTAGCATTAGATGTTCCAAAGATGATATCATCAACATATATTTGACATATTAAAATATCCTTTTTAAAGGTTTTACAAAAGAGAGTAGTGTCCACTTTTCCTCTAGTGAAACCATTTTCCAGAAGGAAAGAACTTAAACGTTCATACCAAGCTCTCGGAGCTTGCTTCAATCCGTATAATGATTTCTTTAATTTAAAAACATGATTTGGAGACATGGAGTCTTCAAAACCAGGAGGTTGATGGACATAAACTTCTTCATCTATATAACCATTTAAGAAGGCACTCTTGACATCCATCTGATAAAGAGTGATGTTGTGTTGAGTGGCAAAAGAAATTAATAGACGAATAGATTCTAACCTGGCCACTGGTGCAAAGGTTTCTGTGTAGTCAATCCCTTCTTGCTGACTATAGCCCTGAGCAACCAGTCTGACTTTGTTTCTTACCACTTCTCCCTTCTCGCTTAGCTTGTTTCTGAATACCCACTTAGTGCCGATGATGTTAAATCCTTTTGGTCTAGGAACCAAGTCCCATACATCATTCCTTGTAAACTGATTGAGTTCTTCTTGCATGGCAATTATCCAGTCTGGATCTTCTAGAGCTTGCTCAACAGAAGTTGGCTCGATCAAAGAAACAAGACCTAATTGACAGTCTGCATTATTCTTAAGGAATGCCCTTGTTCTGATGGGATCGTCTTTCTTCACAAGGATCACATCTTCTGAATGAGCTGATGCAAGTCTGGGTGATCTTCTGACTGTTGGCTCTTTAGAAATCCTGAGATTCTCTAAAGATGCAGCAATTTGATCTTCTGATCCATTGCTTCTGAGACTATCAGCTTCTGCAGCTTTGCTTCTTGGTTCTACTGCTTCTGATATATCAATATCAAAATCTGCAAAATTCTCAAACTGCTTTGGTTTTTCAAGACCAAGCTTATCATCAAACCTGATATTGATTGATTCTTCTACAATCAATGTTTCAGTATTGTATACTCTGTAGCCTTTAGAGCGTTCAGAATATCCAAGAAGGAAACATTTTTGTGCTTTAGAATCAAACTTACCAAGATGATCTTTAGTATTCAGAATAAAACATACACATCCAAAAGGATGGAAATATGAAATGTTGGGCTTTCTGTTCTTCCACAATTCATAAGGAGTCTTATTTAGAATAAGTCTTATAGAGATTCTATTTTGAATATAACACGCAGTGTTTATTGCTTCTGCCCAGAAATGCTTAGCCATATTGGTTTCATTGATCATGGTTCTGGCCATTTCTTGTAGAGTCCTATTCTTTCGCTCTACAACTCCATTTTGCTGTGGAGTTCTAGGACAAGAGAAATCATGGGCAATGCCATTTTCTTTGAAGAACTCCTCAAAGAATTTGTTCTCAAATTCACCACCATGATCACTTCTAACCTTTATGATTTTGCACTCTTTCTCAGATTGGATCTGAGTGCAGAATTCAAAGAACACTGAATGGGACTCATCCTTGTGTTTTAAGAACTTTACCCATGTCCAGCGGCTATAATCATCAACGATGACTAATCCATATTTCTTTCCTCTGACAGATGCTGTTTTGACTGGGCCAAACAGATCAATGTGCAAGAGTTCTAACGGCCTTGAGGTAGACACAACATTCTTAGACTTGAATCCAGGTTTGGAGAACTTGCCCTTCTGACATGCTTCACAAAGAGCATCTGATTTGTATTTCAGATTTGGGAGTCCTCTGACCAGATTTAGTTTGTTAATTTGAGAAATCTTTCTCAAACTAGCATGTCCTAATCTTCTGTGCCAGACCCATTGCTCCTCAGAAACAGACATAAGGCGTGTCACCTTCTGCTTCTCAAGATCTGAAAGATCAATCTTATAAATGTTGTTCTTTCTCTTGCCTGTAAATAGGATTGAGCCATCCTTCTGACTTACAGTCTTGCAAGACTTTTGATTGAAGATTATATCATAACCATTGTCACTTAATTGACTTATGGACAATAAGTTATGCGTTAATCCTTCTACAAGAAGTACATTAGTTATGGAAGGGGGGTTACCAAGACTTATGGTTCCAGAGCCAATGATTTTGCCCTTCTGATCTCCTCCAAACATGACTTCTCCACCTGGTTTAAGCACCAGGTCTTGGAATGTAGACCTTCTTCCCGTCATGTGTCGCGAGCGTCCAGAGTCCAGGTACCATGACATTTTGCTTTTTGTCCTTTTTGCAGCCAAGGATATCTGCAACAGAAATTATCTTCTCCTTAGGTACCCATAATTTCTTGGGTCCTTTCTTGTTAGTTCTCCTCAAGTTCTGATTGAACTTGGGTTTAGCATAATATTTATTAGGAGGAACATCATGATATTCTTTAGGTTTGTCAGCATGATATTTCTTAGGATGTGTCACATGCTTCTTGGTGTGAACAGTGTTAAAACTCTGTGCATGTGAAGTGAGCCTAATATCATGAGCATGGCCATATTTGAACTGATCATACAATGGCTTGTATGTGATCTTCAGATCATCAATAGGTTCAAATTTATGTGAGGTATCACCCTCATAGCCAAAACCAAACCTTCTGTTTCCAGAAACTCCATATATCATAGAAGCAAGATGACTTCTGCCAATACTTCTAGATAAGAACTTTCTGAAGCTCGAGTCATATTCTTTCAGAATATGATTGAGACTCGGAATGGATTTTTCTGTTTCAGAAGGAGGTCCACTATCTTTGGATAGATTTAAAACTTTTTCCTTCAGTTTAGAATTTTCCACTTCCAGCTTCTTAGTCTCAAATTCAAACTGCTTCTTCAGCTTTTTGTATTTGATACTAAGATGAGCCTTGAGTTCCAGAAGTTCTGTTAAACTGGAAACTAACTCTTCTCTAGATAGTTCAGAAAATACCTCTTCAGAATCTGATTCTGATGTAGATTCTGATCCATCATCTTCTGTAGCCATCAGCGCGAAGTTGGCTTGCTCTCCTTCAGAGTCTGATTCTGATTCAGAATCATCCCATGTTGCCATAAGACCTTTCTTCTTATGAAACTTCTTCTTGGGATTCTCCTTCTGAAGTTTTGGACATTCATTCTTGAAGTGTCCAGGCTCATTGCACTCCTAGCAGACAGCCTTCTTCTTGTCAGATCTTCTGTCACCAGAAGATTCTCCTCGTTCAAATCTCTTTGAACTTCTGAAGCCTCTGAACTTCCTTTGCTTGCTCTTCCAGAGTTGGTTTACCCTTCTGGAGATCATGGACAGTTCATCTTCTTCTTCTGATTCTGATTCTTCAGAATCTTCTTCTTTAGCCTGAAAAGCGTTAGTGCATTTTTTAACATTAGATTTTAATGCAATAGACTTACCTTTCTTTTGAGGCTCGTTTGCGTCCAACTCTATTTCATGGCTTCTCAAGGCACTGATAAGCTCTTCCAAAGAAACTTCATTCAGATTCTTTGCAATCTTGAATGTTGTTACCATTGGACCCCATCTTCTGGGTAAGCTTCTGATAATCTTCTTTACATGGTCAGCCTTGGTGTAGCCTTTATCCAGAACTCTTAATCCAGCAGTTAGCGTTTGAAATCTTGAGAACATCTTCTCAATGTTTTCATCATCCTCCATCTTGAAGGCTTCATATCTCTGGATTAGAGCAAGAGCTTTAGTCTCCTTGACTTGAGATTTCCCTCATGGGTCATTTTCAATGACTCATATATATCATAGGCCGTTTCCCTGTTAGATATCTTCTCATACTCAGCATGAGAGATAGGATTCAGCAAAGCAGTTCTAAATTTATGATGATTCTTGAAAAGCTTCTTCTGATCATCATTCATTTCTTGCCTTGTAAGCCTTACACCACTAGCTTTCACTGGATGTTTGTAACCATCCATCAGAAGATCCCATAGTTCACCATCTAGATCAAGAAAGTAACTTTCCAGTTTATCTTTCCAGTATTCAAAGTTTTCACCATCAAATACTGGTGGTCTAGTATAACCATTGTTACCATTGTATTGCTCAGCAGAGCCAGATGTAGATGCAGGTGGATCTGTTGGAATTTCACCAGCCATCTTTTACTGAAGCGTTTTTCTCTTCCTGAATCTTTTCTAAACACGGTTAAGTGCTTGCACCTTAGAACCGGCGCTCTGATACCAATTGAAGGATAGAAAAACACTTAGAAAGGGGGGGGGGTTGAATAAGTGTAGTCTAAAAACTTGAACGATAAAAACAAATTGCACAGTTATTTTTATCCTGGTTCGTTGTTAACTAAACTACTCCAGTCCACCCCCTTGGAGTGATTTACCTCACCTGAGGATTTAATCCACTAATCTCAACAAATTACAATGGTTTTCCACTTAGTCCGCGACTAAGTCTTCTAGAGTATCCTGATCACAACCTGATCACTCCAAGAACAATTGCTTAGACACAAGCTAAGACTTTCTAGAGTATCCTGACCACCACGTGATCACTCTAGTTACAACTGCTTAGACACAAGCTAAGACTTCCTAGAGTATCCTGATCACACTTGATCACTCTAGTTACTTAAAAATTAATGTAATCAAATTCTAAGAGTATTACAATGCTTCTGAAAAGCTATAATCACAACAGTGATATTTCTCTTAAAGTTTAAGCTTAATCTCACTAATATATTACAACATCAATGTAGTGAGCTTTGATGAAGATGAAGTTTGAGAGCTTTGATTTGAACAGCGTTTCAGCAAGTTAATTATCAGCAGATTCGGTAACCTTGCTTCTCATCAGAACTTCATATTTATAGGCACTTGAGAAGATGACCGTTGGGAGCATTTAATACTTTGCGTATTCCGTACAGCATTGCATTTAATGTTTCACTCTTTTGTCAACTACCTCGAGCCTTGTTTACGCTGTGTCTACTGACGTTGCCTTTAATAGCTTCTAACGTTCCTTTTGTCAGTCAGTGTAGCCTGCCATCTTGTACTTGCTTCTGACCTGATGTTTGTGTATACGACGTTTTAATATCATCATAGTCAAACAGCTTGGTGCAAAGCATCTTCTTGTCTTCTGACCTTGAAGTGCTTCTGAGCGTGATACCATGAGAACTTCAGTGCTTCTGCTTCTGATCTCAAGTTCTTCTGATGCTTCCATAGACCCATGTTCTTATTCTGCTTGACCATCTTCTGATGTCTTGCCAGACCATGTTCTGATGTTGCATGCTGAACCTTCTGAGTCAAAGCTTCTGAGCACTGATTTGTGCATACTCTTTATATATATTTCCTGAAAAGGGAAATTGCAGTGTATTAGAGTACCACATTATCTCACACAAAATTCATATCCTTGTTATCATCAAAACTAAGAATATTGATCAGAACAAATCTTGTTCTAACAAATATGTTAATTAGCATTTTGTTGATTTTGAAGTTGTTTTCAGTTGGACAAGATAATATGTCATTAAAGTCGAAATTGTGATTCCGCTGCTTTAATAATGAAAGTTGGTTTGTCTTCAAAGATCAAATTATGTTGTTATCTGTTCATCCGAGTTTTAAGTGTTATGTATCTGTTTTACATGTGGTTAAATGTTGTTGATTTATGTAGTAAATGTGACATCCTGTTTATTTGTTGGACTTTTTGTAACTCTGATTTTAGATATATCCGTCGGGTAAAATGGGGTGTTACATTAGTGGTATCAGAGCAGGTCGGTCCGTCCGACCAAGTTGTTGAGTCAGTAGAGTAGTGTGACAGTTGAATATTGTCGATATGTTGTTTCTTAATATGCGACATGTATGCAAAACACTGTCGATACTTGTTTGCTTCCTAATCGATTATGTGCAGGAGTTATTTTGAGACAAGTGGGGGAGAATCTTTGCTTCTCGGATATATTTCAGTTGTAAGATGTTAGTTCAGTATGCTGCTGATGATGATGGTGCAAGTATTGTTGAAGTTTTATTGCTTCCCGAATCCGAAGGTGACATAGATTCGAGATTTTGTTTGTTAATCAAGTTGGAGCGTCTTGAGGGAGAATGATCAGACATTGTCGATGTTTACCCCAAACTTATTTTCTGTCTTCTAACTCATGCTCAACAAAGCCTATAAGGTCCAAGAGGAATAGAAGATAACATTTACATAGTACATAGTACGTGGTACAAACCAAATGTTTCGCTCCACTACAATGAAAAGACACACGCGTTGTACGATTTTGCCCCCCACTATGTTCAAGCTGCCAACTTTCTAGAAGTTCCAAATTTTCCCTTCAACGGATATATTATTATATTTGGATATAAATATGCTTGAAGATTAAAGAGGAAAAGCTGCTAATTCACGATTATTCAAACGCTCTCAAAAGATTGTTCATAAGTTTTTCATTTCTCTAAGTCTAAAATCTGAATTTACTGTTTACTTTAGCTTGTGTAGAATCATTCATTATAAACAAATTTTCTTTCAAACTGTAGTTTGATATTTTCCATAAGAGACCAGTTGGTTAGATTTATTAAGAAGTATAAGATTATTGTATCTTAGAGGTTGTATGTTAGTCACTTGCAGTTAGCTTGTGCATTGCAATAATCTTGAGATTATTGGATTAAGACCTTGTTGATAAGGCAAAATTACCTTGGCGGGTGGACTAGATTAGCTTGATATTTTTCAAGTGAACTAGTATAAACATACCTTGTTCTTTCCTTCTTGCATATTTATCTTTATTATCAAGAATCAACTTCTTTTTAAAGGAATTTTTTTTGTATTAAAACCCTATTCAAACCACCCTTTCTAGTGTTTTTCACACCTTCAGATATAACATGTACACCCTAGCGCCAACCTCATACATTTGTGCCTCCACTAGCTCGTGGCACCTATCCCGAAGCCAAGACATTAAAAGTTATGTTTTAGTCCTTTTACCAAGAGGACTTCCCCAATCTTAGGATTAGGATTCTTACCAATGGTTCCATAACCTAATATCTTTCATTTATAATTATCACCAAATGAGACATATCCTCCTTCTTTTAGAAAGAAGGTAGAAAATAAGGTTTTGTCACCTGTCATATGCTTTGAACAACAGCTATCAAGATACCATTTAGTTTTTGAGACAGTAAAGTATTGCTACAAAAAAAGTTAGTTCTTGACTTTAAATACCCATATCATCTTGGGTCCTTATTTATTAGTATCATAAACACTTTTCTCTTTTGTTTGAGATGCATTTTCAAATTTAGATGATATTTTGTCTCTATGTTAACAATGTTTTCTATATAAATATGATTATCATTTGACTCATGGTAAGGTAAGGAGGGAGATTATAACATCTCGAAGGGGTGATTATGCAAGCTTTGGATATTATGCTTTGAATGTAGTTGAAGGGTTGCAAAATTCAAAAATAGGGACCTTCTGTGAGGCATTCGACAATAGACGCAGTTAACGATGGTTGAAAAACAATACTTGTATGCTTGTTAGGTTACCTAGGCAAAAAAGGTGATTGGAAGTAAGTGGATGCAAGTGGAGAGATCTGTTAGAACAAGATTTGTTCTGATAAATATTCTATGTTTTGATGATAACATTATATATGAATTTTGTATAAGACAATGTGGTACTCTAATCCTTTGCATTTTCCATTTCAGGAAATATATAAAGAGTATGCACAAAGCAGCGCTCAGAAGCACTAACTCAAAAGGTTCTGGATGGCTACATCAGAACATGCTTTGGCAAGACATCAGAACATGGTCAAGCAGAATCAGAACATGAACTATGAAGCATCAGAAGAACATGAAGTCAAAAGCAGAAGGTCTGAAGCTCTGATGGTATCACGCTCAAAGCTCTTCAAAGTCAGAAGACAAGAAGATGCTCTGCACCAAGCTGATTGACTCTGATATTCAAACGTTGTTATCTACAAATTTGAGTCCAGAAGAAAGTACAAGATGACAGGCTACTAAGTCTAATCTCTGACTGACAAAAGGAACGTTAGAAGCTACAAAAGGCAAAGTCAGTAAAAGCAGCAAAAGCATGGCTCGAGGTAGTTGACAAAAGTGTGAAACATTAAATGCAGCGTTGTACTTTTCACGCAAAGCATTAAATGCACCCCAATGGTCATCTCCTCTCAACGCCTATAAATAGAAGTTCTGATTAAAAGCAAAGTAGAACACTTCTGCATAATACTGAAACACTGTCAAAATCAAAGCTCCTGAACTTCATCTTCAACCTCACAAACTCTGTAATATTTTAGTGAGTGTTAAGCTTAGAACTTAAGAGAAATATCACAGTTGTGATTACAACTTTATTAGAAGCAAAACATATTCTTGTAAACGTTATTTTTTACATTGATTGTAAAAGGATTCCTAGAGTGATCAAGTTGTGATCAGTAGACTCTAGAAGACTTAGAAGTTGTCTAAGTGGAAAACCATTGTAATCAGTTGGATTAGTGGATTAAATCCTCAATTGAGGTATATCACTCTAAGGGGGTGGACTGGAGTAGTTTGGTTAACAACGAACCAGGATAAAATTAATTGTGTTCATTGTTTTTATCATTCAAAGTTTTGAAGTTACACTTATTCAATCCCCCCTTTCTAAGTGTTTTTCACTCCTTCAATTGGCATCAAAGCACCGGTTCTAGGTGCAAGCACTTAACCGTGTTAGATAAAAGATTCAGGGAGAAAAACACTAAATGGTTGATCCCGTTATTCCAACTACTTCCACTGAACAAAGCAACAATGGTAACAATGGAAGCAGTAGCTTCAATGGTTACAATAGACCACCAGTCTTTGATGGTGAAAATTTTGAGTATTGGAAGGATAGACTTGAAAGTTACTTTCTTTGTCAAGATGGTGACTTATGGGATCTAGTCCTCGATGGTTACAAACATCCTGTAAATGCTCGTGGAGTAAATATTTCAAGACAAGAAATGAGTGATGACCAAAAGAAACAATTCAAAAATCATCACAAGTCAAGGACTATTCTGCTGAATGCTATTTCTCATGCTGAATATGAGAAAATAACAAACAGAGAAACTGATCATGACATCTTTGAATCTTTGAAGATGACTCATGAAGGTAATGCCCAAGTCAAAGAGACAAAAGCTCTTGCTTTAATCCAGAAGTATGAAGCTTTCAAGATGGAGGAAGATGAAAACATTGAAGCAACGTTCTCAAGATTCCTGACTCTGACTGCTGGATTAAGAGTGCTTGACAAGGAATATACAAAGGGTGATCATGTCAAGAAGATCATCAGAAGCTTGCCCAGAAGATGGGGCCCAATGGTGACTGCATTCAAGATTGCTAAGAATCTGAATGAAGTTTCTCTTGAAGAGCTGATCAATGCCTTAAGAATCCATGAGATTGAGCTAGATGAAAACGAGCCTCAAAAGAAAGTTAAGTCTATTGCATTAAAATTTAATAATAAAAAATGCACTAACGCTTTTTAGGCTGAAGAAGAAGATTCTGAAGAGTCAGAATCAGAAGAAGAAGAAGAAGAAGAAGAAGAAGAAGAAGATGAGCTTTCTATGATCTCAAGAAGAGTAAATCAACTCTGGAAGAGTAAGCAGAGAAAGTTCAAGAACTTCAAAAGTTCCAAAAGGCCTGAAAGAGGAGAATCTTCTGGACACAGAAGATCTGACAAAAAGATGGTGACGTTCTATGAGTGTAAAGAGCCAGGACATTACAAGAATGAGTGTCCAAAGCTTCAGAGGGAAAAGCCCAAGAAAAAGTTTGAAAAGAAGAAAAGCTTGATGGCTACTTGGATGAATAAGATTCTTCTGACCAGGGATCAGACTCTGAAGATGAGCAGGCAAACATAGCACTGACGTTGATGAAGAATCAGAATCTACATCAGACTCAGATTCTGAAGAGGTATTTTCTGAACCTTCTAGAGATGAGTTAGTTTCTAGTCTAACTGAACTTCTAGAAATCAAGGCTCAACTTAGTATCAAATACAAAAAGCTGAAGAAGCTCTTTGAATCTGAAACTAAGAAGCTTGAATTAGAAAATTCTGAATTTAAAGAAAAAGTTTTAAAACTATCTAAAGATGTTAAATCATCTTCTAGTTCAGAAAAATCTATTCCAAGCATGAACAATATTCTTAAGGAATATGACTTGAGTTTCAGGAAGTTTCTGTCTAGAGGTATTGGCAGAAGTCAGCTAGCCTCTATGACATATGCAGTTAGTGGAAACAAGATAGTTGGCATAGGCTATGAGGGTGAAACCCCATATAAACTTGAATCTGATGATGAAATTAAAATCACATACAAACCCATGTATGATCAATTCAAGTATGACCACTCCAATGATATTAGGCACACATCACAAGCCAAGAGTTTCCACATATCACACACAGAGAAACATAATGTTGCACATCCTAGAAAATATCATGCTACTCAAAATAGGGAATATCATGTTGTTCCTCCTGTTAATTTTTGTGCTAAACCTCAGTTCAATCAAAACTTGAGGAAGACTTACCCAAAAGGACCCAAAAGAATGTGGGTACCTAAGGAAAAGATAATTCCTGTTGCAGATATCCTTGGCAGCCAAAAGGACAAAGGAAAACATGTCATGGTACCTGACGTGAAAAAGGTCTATGTTCCAAGACCTAGTGCTTAAATCTGCTGAAGAAGTAAAGTTTGGAGGGAACCAGAAGGGCAAAATCATTGGCTCTGGAACCATATGTATTGGTAATTCTCCCTCTATAACTAATGTCCTGCTAGTAGATGGATTAGCTCATAACTTATTGTCCATAAGTCAATTAAGTGACAATAGTTATGACATAATCTTTAATCAAAAGTCTTGTAAAGCTATTAGTCAGAAGGATGGCTCAATCCTATTTACAGGCAAGAGAAAGAACAACATTTATAAGATTGATCTTACAGATCTTAAGAATCAAAAGGTTACTTGCCTTCTTTCTGTTAGCGAGGAGCAGTGGGTCTGGAACAGAAGATTAGGTCATGCTAGTTTGAGAAAGATTTCTCAGATTAACAAACTTAATCTGGTCAGAGGACTCCCTAATCTGAAATACAAATCAGATGCTCTTTGCGAAGCATGTCAGAAAGGGGAGTTTTCAAAACCTGCATTCAAGTCTAAAAATGTTGTCTCTTCCTCTAGGTCGTTAGAACTTCTGCACATTGATCTTTTTGGCCCAGTCAAAACAGTATCAATCAGAGGGAAGAAATATGGATTAGTCATCGTAGACGACTACAGAAGATGGACATGGGTAAAGTTCTTGAAACACAAGGATGAGTCACATACAGTGTTCTTTGATTTTTGTACTCAGGTCCAATCTGAGAAAGAGTGTAAAATCATTAAGGTTAGAAGTCGTCATGGTGGTGAATTTGAGAACAGATTCTTTGAAATTTATTTCAAAGAAAATGGTATTGCCCATGATTTCTCTTGTCCTAGAACTTCACAGCAAAATGGAGTTGTAGAACAAAAGAATAGGACTCTACAAGAAATGGCCAGAACCATGATCAATGAAACCAATATGGCTAAGCATTTCTGGGCATAAGCAATTAACACTGCATGTTATATTCATAATAGAATCTCCATAAAACCTATTCTTAATAAGACTCCTTATGAATTGTGGAAGAACAGAAAGCCCAACATTTTATATTTCCATCCATTTGGATGTGTATGTTATATTCTGAACACTAAAGATCATCTGCAAAAGTTTGATTCTAAGGCACAGAAGTTTGAGAATTTTGCTGATATAGATATCTCTAACTCAGATCATGAAGAACCCAGAAGCAAAGTTTCAGAAGATCAAGTTGCTGCTTCTTTGGAGAATTTTAGAATATCTGAAGAGCCAACACCTAGAAGATCTTCTAGACTCAACTCTGCTCACTCAGAAGATGTTATCATTGGAAAGAAAGATGATCCCATCAGAACAAGAGCATTCCTTAAGAACAATGCAGAATGTCAATTTGGTCTAGTATCTCTAATCTAGCCAACTTCTGTTGATCAAGCTCTGGAAGATGCTGACTGGATAATTGCCATGCAAGAAGAACTAAATCAGTTTACAAGGAATGATGTTTGGGATCTTGTTCCAAGACCAAAAGGATTTAACATCAATGGAACTAAGTAGGTCTTCAGAAACAAGCTGAGTGAAAAAGGAGAAGTTGTAAGAAACAAAGCCAGACTGGTTGCTCAGGGCTATAGTCAGCAAGAAGGCATTGACTATACATAAACCTTTGCACCAGTGGCCAGGTTAGAATCTATTCGCTTGTTAATTTCATTTGCCACTCAGAATAACATCACTTTATATCAGATTGATGTTAAGAGTGCCTTCTTAAATGGTTATATAGATGAAGAAGTATATGTCCATCAACCTCCTGGTTTTGAAGACTCTAAGTCTCCAGAACATGTTTATAGACTAAAGAAGTCATTATACAGACTGAAGCAAGCTCCTAGAGCTTGGTATGAAAGATTAAGTTCTTTCCTGCTGGATAATGGCTTCACTAGAGGAAAAGTGAACACAACTCTTTTCTGTAAAACCATTAAAAAGGATATTTTAATTTGTCAAATATATGTTGATGATATTATATTTGGAACATCTAATGCTACACTTGGAAAGGAGTTTGCTAAGTCTATGCAGGCAGAGTTTGAAATGAGCATGATGGGAGAACTCAAGTATTTCCTTGGGATCCAGATCAATCAAACTTCTGAAGGAACTTATGTTCATCAAACCAAGTATGTGAAAGAACTTCTGAAGAAGTTTAATCTTTCAGAAAGCAAAGAAGCAAAGACTCCTATGCATCCAATGTGTGTATTAGGTAAGGATGAGGTAAGTAAGAAGGTAGATCAGAAGCTCTACAGAGGTATGATTGGATCTCTTCTATATCTTACTGCTTCTAGACCTGATATTTTATTCAGTGTTTGTCTGTGTGCAAGATTCCAATAAGATCCTAGGTAATCTCACTTAACTGTTGTTAAAAGAATTCTGAGGTATGTGAAAGGTACTTTTAATGTTGGTTTAGTCTACAGAAGATCTGAAGAATACAACTTAGTAGGATATTGTGATGCTAATTACACTGGAGATAGAGTTGAAAGGAAAAGTACTTCTGGAAGCTGTCGGTTTCTGGGAAGTCATCTGATCTCTTGGTACAACAAGAAGCAAGCTTCAATTTCCCTCTCTACAATAGAAGCAAAATATGTTGCTGCTGCTGGATGTAGTACACAGATGCTCTGGATGAAGAGTCATCTAGAAGATTATTAGATATATGAGAGTAACACTCCTATATTCTGTGACAATAATACTTCTGCTATTTGTTTATCTAAGAATCCAATTCTTCATTCTAAAGCTAAACATATTGAGATTAAACATAATTTTATTAGGGACTATGTTAAGAAGGGTGTTCTATCTTTAAACTTCGTTGATACAGACCATCAATGGGCTGATATCTTTACAAAACCCCTTGCTGAAGATAGGTTTAAGTTCATTCTGAAGAATATCAGTATGAATTTATGCCCAGAATGAAAGGATGAGAAGATCTGATATATGGATTAGATTTGAAATGATTATTTATTTTCTTATCAGATGTTTTGAAAATATTGATCATTTAGATATTCTGATTCTGTTATTGCTAATGTTTCATATGTCTAAGTTGATTCAGAATTTCTTTTAAAGCAAAACAGTTGTGACCAGCTATTCTAGAAGATGAACACGTGTTCACTCTAAAGGAACAAGCATGCGTGCAGTTGATGAGACGCCGCCCTAGGTAACTGTGGAAATCATTTCAAATATCACGTTATCTCTCCTAACGTCATTCAATATTAAATGCATTTGATTCAAATTCTGATCTCTCTCATTCAGAATCTCATTGCATAATATTTCAAATTCGTGCCTATATAAACGCATCTCTCTATCATTTCATCTCTTTCCATTCATCTTCATTGTTCATTGTTTATGCATTTTTGCCTCTTTTTCTCTCTTTTCAAAAACCCTAAACCGAAACCCAGAAATCTCAGTGGTGAATCAATGGCTTCCTCTTCAAACATTCAACGCAAAGTCTCTTCCTCAAGACAGGAACAACAAAAGAAATCTGTAACTGCTCTCTTGAAGACGTGTTTGATTCCCTCCGATGAACTGGAAGTTCTCTGTGAACCTATGGTGGATTTTGATAATCTGCAAACTCATGATTTCAAAATTAAAACAGGCATGTTGGTTCAAGGATGGGAAAACTACTTTGATCATCTAATTGGACCAGTTTATCCTGCTTTGGTTAAGGAATTTTGGATTCATGCCACTGTTACTCCAACTGCCATAATTTCCTTTGTGCTAGGTCATGAAGTAGTTATCTCTGAGAATCTAATAAGGAAGCTATATAATCTTGAAGGAACTAGTGGTATTATTGGTGCTCTCCCTGGAAGATCTAATTGGGAGTAGATTAATCCAGAATTGTTTACGAATGGTAAAAATTCTCATCACACCACAGATCTGAAGCCTATCTACAGGTTTTTGGCTAAGATCATTATGGGATCTCTCTATCATAGAAGATCAACCAACTTTGCAACCTACATCAGTCAAGATCAGTTGGTCATCCTGTACTGCATTGGAAAAGGTATGAGAGTCAATCTTCCTCATATTCTGTTTCAACATCTGAAGACTAATGTTGAAGATGAAGGATAGAAAAACACTTAGAAAGGGGGGGGGGGTTTGAATAAGTGTAGCTTTAAAAACTTGACAGATAAAAATAAATTGCACAGTTATTTTTATCCTGGTTCGTTGTTAACTAAACTACTCCAGTCCACCCCCGCAGAGATGATTTACCTCAACTGAGGATTTAATCCACTAATCGCACGGATTACAATGGTTCTTCACTTAGTCAGCAACTAAGTCTTCCAGAGTCTTCTGATCACACACTGATCACTCCAGGAACAACTGCTTAGATACCCTCTAAGACTTTTCTAGAGTCTACTGATCCACACGATCACTCTAGTTACAACTGCTTAGTTCACTCCTAAGACTTTCCTAGAGTATTCTGATCCACACGATCACTCTAGTTCCTTACAACTTAATGTAATCAATTCTAAGAGTTTACAAATGCTTCTTAAAAGCGATAATCACAACTGTGATATTTCTCTTAACGTTTAAGCTTAATCTCACTAATATATTACAACAGCAATGTAGTGAGCTTTGATGAAGATGAAGATTCTGAGCTTTGATTTGAACAGAGTTTAAGCAAGTTGATTTGAGTTGTTTTGGTGCGGAATCGTTAACCTTGCTTCTCATCAGAACTTCATATTTATAGGCATTGGAGAAGATGACCGTTGAGTGCATTTAATGCTTTGCGTGTTCCGTACAGCATCGCATTTAATGTTATACGCTTTTGTCAACTACCTCGAGCCCTGTTCACGCTGTGTCTACTGACGTAGCCTAGAATAGCTTTTAACGTTCCTTTTGTCAGTTAGCGTAGCTTGCCACTTGTACTTTCTTCTGATCTGATGTTTGTGAATACAACGTTTGAATATCATCAGAGTCAAACAGCTTGGTGCATAGCATCTTCTGATCTTCTGACCTTGAAGTGCTTCTGAGCGTGATACCATCAGAACTTCAGTGCTTCTGTTCTCTTGTTCTTCTGATGCTTCCATAGACCCATGTTCTGATTCTGCTTCGACCATCTTCTGATGTCTTGCCAGACCATGTTCTGATGTTGCATGCTGAACCCTTTGAGACAAAGCTTCTGAGCGCTGAATTATGCGTACTCTTTATATATTTCCTGAAAAGGAAATTGCATTGGATTAGAGTACCATATTATCTTTAAGCAAAATTCATATTATTGTTATCATCAAAACTAAGATAATTGATCAGAACAAATCTTGTTCTAACAATCTCCCCCTTTTTGATGATGACAAAAACATATATAAATGATATGAATTTGCGATCAGAAAGAATAGACGGCAAAAGACAAATTACACAGCTATAGCATAAGCATATGAATATGTCTCCCCCTGAGATTAACAATCTCCCCCTGAGATAAATAATCTCCCCCTGAAATAAATACTCGAAGAACTTTAATAAAAGACTTCCCTGATTATTTCGGTAGAGACGATCATATAAGCTTCTTGTCTTCAGAGAATTCATAGCTTCTGACTTCTGCTTCCATAGGACAGCTTCAAAACTAGAATTTCTTTAGATTCCTAGAACACTCACAGCTTCTGATTCCTGCTTCCATCTAGGACAGCTTCAGAACTTGAATTTCTTTGATCTTCTGAACATTCACAGCTTCTGACTTCTGCTTCCATCTAGGACAGCTTCAGAGCTTGAATTTCTTTGATCTTCTGAACATTCAGAGCTTCTGATTTCTGCTTCCATTTAGGACAGCTTCAGAACTTGAGTTTTCTGGATCTTTAGAACCTTCGCAGCTTCTGATTTCTGCTTCCCTCGGATAGCTTCAGAGCTTTGAATTTCTACCAACATCACTTCATGCTAGATTTGTATCAGAACATTGTTGAATGTACCAGAGCATCATCTGAGCATCTCTACATCCTGAAATGTTACAGAACAAAAAACTAAACGACAAAAGTCAGCATGAACGAGTTAGAACATAAAATGTATATTAAAATACATTATATGAATCAGAGCCATATAGGCTAAAATAATGTATCAGAGCAAATAGAATTTTGTCAAATCAAATAGACAAATATGGATCAAATTCTATTATCAGTGCTTCTGATTCATTCTTCTTTCTTGCTTCTGATTTCTGAAGCTTGACAGCACTCAGCTTGCTTCAGTTTCCATGGTTTTGCTTCTTGTGTTTGCTTTGAAGATTCTCTTCACTTCTTTATACCTGCAAAACACTTAAACCATATAGAACTTGCAGTTCTTGTTAGTAAATGTGTGGGAGCTTTACCCAGCAACTGATAGATTTAATCAAATCATTTATCATTTATCTTTCTCCCCCTTTTTGTCATAACATCAAAAAGAATATTCCAAAAGATTCAGATGCATAAAACGACAAATAAAATTACTGGAGTGTAAAAGCAAAGAAACATTTTATTGATAATCAAAAATATTACAAGAGAGGATGTTTAACAAGCAGATGCAACAAGGAAAGAAAAACTACAAAGACAAAATCCTAAGACCCTAGCTAAGACAAAGTCTGTGCCAGCAAGCCATGAAGGAGTGAAGCGCCTCATTGACTGCTTCTTGGGCTTCCAGGCGAGGGGTCAGGGAGACTTGGTTCTGATGCAGATCTTCCACAATCCTTATCAGAGACAACATTCTCAGCGGGTGAAGATGAAGAGATTTCTTCGGAATGGGCTGAGGGAGAGGAAAGGTTAGATGAAGAGGAAGTTGAGTCCAAAAGGAAACAAGATGAGGAAGAAGATGGAGATGATGGAGGGCTTTCACCAGGAGGATGAAACACACGTCTAGAATAGTTTCCAGATAACATGGCTTCGAAAGGATTCACCTTGAGAGGGTCATAGGTGATCTTTATCTTTTTGGGTTTGGAGGGAGATGTTTCAACAGCTTTCCTTTTGTTGTTTTGATCTTTTTCATGGTTTCCTGGGCTTGATGAGGAGTTCATAATGGATTTGCAGATAATGAACGGGTAGGGTTTGATATGAATGCAAAAGGATAGAGTGAATAGAGAGAATATGAGAGGGAAGGAAAAATGTTTGAAGAATATAAAGAAAAACTGAAAGAGAGTTAATGATGAAAAGCATTTAATGTTACGTGACGTGAGGGGAGATAATAAAGACAAATGAGGTGACTAGCACAGTTACCTATGGTCGGCGTCCCTTCAACTGCACGCGCGCTTATCCATGAACAGTAACGACAGGTTTACCATCCCGAGATAAAACGTTACAGCTGTTTTGCTTTAAAAGAGGTTCTGAATCAACTTAGACAATGAAACGTTAGTAATAACCGAATTATAATTTCTAAAAGATTTCAATCAGAACTTCTGAAAAAAAATAATCCACTTTCACTTCAGAAGATACTCATACATGAGAACTTCTCATCTCCTCATTCTGGGCATAAATCCATACTGATGTTCTTCAGAATGAACTTAAACCTATCTTCAGCCAGGGGTTTTGTAAAGATATCAGCCCATTGATGGTCTGTATCAACAAAGTTTAAAGATATAATACCCTTCTGAACATAGTCCCTTATGAAATGATGTTTAATCTCAATATGTTTAGCTTTTGAATGAAGAATAGGGTTCTTAGATAAACATATAGCAGAAGTATTATCACAGAATATAGGAATGTTACTCTCAAATATCTGATAATCTTCTAACTGACTCTTCATCCAGAGCATCTGTGTACTGCAACCAGCAGCAGCGACATATTCTGCTTCTGTGGTTGATAGAGCAATAGTTGCTTGCTTCTTGCTGTACCAGGAGATCAAATGACTTCCAAGAAATTGGCAACTTCCTGAAGTACTTTTTCTTTCAATTCTGTCTCCAGCATAATCAGCATCGCAGAATCCTACTAAGTTGTATTCTTTAGATTTCCTGTAAACTAAGCCAACATTAGTAGTACCTTTCAGATACCTTAGAATTCTCTTAACAGCAGTTAAATGAGATTCTCTAGGATCTGATTGGAATCTAGCACACAAACAAACACTGAACAGAATGTCAGGTCTAGAAGCAGTCAGATATAGAAGAGATCCAATCATACCTCTGTATAACTTCTGATCTACCTTCTTACTTACCTCATCCTTACCTAGGATGCATGTTGGATGCATAGGAGTTTTGGCTTCTTTGCAGTCCAGAAGATTAAACTTCTTCAGAAGTTCCTTCACATACTTGGTTTGGTGAACATACGTTCCTTCTGATGTTTGATTTATTTGTATTCCAAGGAAATACTTGAGTTCTCCCATCATGCTCATTTCAAACTCAGCCTGCATAGACTCAGCAAACTCCTTTCCAAGTGTAGCATTAGATGTTCCAAAAATAATATCATCTACATATATTTGACAAATTAAAATATCCCTTTTAAAGGTTTTACAAAAGAGAGTAGTGTCCACTTTTCCTCTAGTGAAACCATTATCCAGAAGGAAAGAACTTAAGCGTTCATACCAAGCTCTGGGAGCCTGTTTCAATCCATACAATGATTTCTTTAGTTTAAAAACATGATTAGGAGACATGGAGTCTTCAAAACCAGGAGGTTGATGGACATAAACTTCTTCATCTATATAACCATTTAAGAAGGCACTCTTAACATCCATTTGATAGAGAGTGATGTTATGTTGAGTGGCAAATGAAATTAATAGACGAATAGATTCTAACCTGGCCACTGGTGCAAAGGTTTCTGTATAGTCAATCCCTTCTTGCTGACTATAACCCTGAGCCACCAGTCTGGCTTTGTTTCTTACCACTTCACCTTTCTCACTGAGCTTGTTTCTGAAGACCCATTTTGTACCGATTATATTGAATCCATCTGGTCTAGGAACAAGATCCCAAACATCATTCCTTGTAAACTGATTCAGTTCTTCTTGCATGGCAATTATCCAGTCTGGATCTTCTAGAGCATGATCAACAGAAGTTGGCTCGATCAAAGATACAAGACCTAATTGACAATCTGCATTGTTCCTCAGGAATGCTCTTGTTCTGATTGGATCATCCTTCTTTCCAAGAATGACATCTTCTGAATGACCAGAGATGAGTCTGGATGATCTTCTGACAGATGGTTCTTCAGAAATGCTTAGATTCTCCAGAGAAGCTGATACTTGATCTTCCGATTCTTTGCTTCTGAGAGGTTCTGCTTCTGATGCGTTGCTTCTTGGCTCAACAACTTCTGATATATCAATATCACAATCTGCAAAATTTTCAAACTGCTTTGGTTTTTCAGAACCAAGCTTATCATCAAACCTGATATTGATTGATTCTTCTACAGTCAAGGTTTCAGTATTGTATACCCTGTAGCCTTTTGAGCGTTCAGAATATCCAAGAAGGAAACACTTTTGTGCTTTGGAATCAAACTTACCAAGATGATCTTTAGTGTTCAGAATAAAGCATACACATCCAAAAGGATGGAAATATGAAATGTTGGGCTTTCTATTCTTCCACAATTCATAGGGAGTCTTATTTAGAATAGGTCTGATAGAGATTCTATTCTGAATATAGCATGCAGTGTTTATTGCTTCTGCCCAGAAATGCTTAGCCATATTGGTTTCATTGATCATGGTTCTGGCCATTTCTTGTAGAGTCCTATTCTTTTGTTCTACAACCCCATTTTGCTGTGGAGTTCTAGGACAAGAGAAATCATGGGCAATACCATTTTCTTTGAAGAATTCTTCAAAGGATCTGTTCTCAAATTCACCACCATGATCACTTCTGACCTTTATGATTTTACACTCTTTTTCAGATTGAATCTGAATGCAGAAATCAAAGAACACTGAATGAGTCTCATCCTTGTGTTTCAAGAATTTTACCCATGTCCAGCGGCTATAATCATCTACGATGACTAATCCATATTTCTTCCCCCTGACAGATGCTGTTTTGACTGGGCCAAACAGATCAATGTGCAAGAGTTCTAATGGCCTTGAGGTAGAAACAACATTCTTAGACTTGAATGCAGGTTTGGAGAACTTGCCCTTCTGACATGCTTCACAAAGAGCATCTGATTTGAATTTCAGATTAGGGAGTCCTCTGACAAGATTCAGTTTGTTAATCTGAGAAATCTTTCTCAAACTAGCATGACCTAATCTTCTGTGCCAGACCCACTGCTCTTCAGAAACAGACATAAGACAAGTCACCTTCTGACTCATAAGATCTTGCAGATCTGTCTTATAAATGTTGTTCTTCCTCTTGCCTGTAAATAGGATTGAGCCATCCTTCTGATTTACAGCCTTGCAAGACTCTTGATTAAAGATTATATCATAACCATTGTCACTCAATTGACTGATAGATAAGAGGTTATGTGTTAATCCTTCTACAAGAAGTACATTAGAAATGGAAGGAGAGTTACCAGACTTTATAGTTCCAGAGCCAATTATCTTGCCCTTCTGATCTCCTCCAAACTTGACTTCTCCTCCAGACTTAAGCACCAGGTCTTGGAACATAGACCTTCTTCCTGTCATGTGTCGTGAGCATCCAGAGTCCAGGTACCATGACATGTTGTGCTTTGTCCTTTTTGCAGTCAAGGATATCTGCAATAGGAATAATCTTATCCTTAGGTACCCACATCTTTTTGGGTCCTTTCTTGTTAGATTTTCTCAAGTTCTGATTGAACTTGGGTTTAACATTGTAAGCAATAGGAGGAACAGCATGATAATTCTTAATGTGAGTTTCATGATATTTCCTAGGTTGTGTCATATGCTTTTTGGTGTGTGTTATGTGAAAACTTTGAGCATGTGAAGTGTGCCTAATATCATGGGAGTGGCCATACTTGAACTGATCATACAATGGCTTGTATGTAATTTTCATTTCATCAACAGGTTCAAGTTTGTATGGGGTTTCACCCTCAAAACCAATGCCAACTCTTTTGTTTCCAGACACAGCATATATCATAGAAGCTAGCTGACTTCTGCCAATACTTCTAGATAAGAACTTCCTGAAACTTAAATCATATTCTTTCAGAATATGGTTTAGACTAGGAGTGGATTGTTCTGAATCAGAAGGAGATCCAACATTATTGGATAATTTTAAAAGTTTTTCTTTTAATTCAGAATTCTCCAACTCAAGCTTCTTTGTTTCAAATTCAAATAGCTTTTTCAGCTTTTTGTATTTGAGACTAATCTGAGACTTGAGTTCCAGAAGTTCAGTTAGACCGGAAACTAACTCATCTCTAGTAAGTTCAGAAAATACCTCTTCAGAATCTGATTCTGATGTAGATTCTGATCCGTCATCTTCTGTCGCCATCAGCGCACAGTTAGCCTGCTCATCTTCAGAGTCTGAATCATCTTCTGACTCATCCCAGGTTGCCATAAGACTTTTCTTCTTATGAAACTTCTTCTTGGGATTTTCCTTCTGAAGATTTGGACATTCATTCTTGAAGTGTCCAGGCTCATTGCATTCATAGCACATGACCTTCTTCTTGTCAAATCTTCTTTCATCAGAAGATTCTCCACGTTCAAACTTCCTTGAACTTCTGAAGCCTCTGAACTTCCTTTGCTTGGTCTTCCAGAGTTGATTTAGCCTTCTGGAGATCAAGGACAGTTCATCTTCTTCTTCAGATTCTGATTCTTCAGGATCTTCTTCTCTAGCCTGAAAAGCGTTAGTGCATTTCTTGATATTTGATTTTAATGCAATAGACTTACCTTTCTTTTGAGGCTCGTTTGCGTCCAGCTCTATTTCATGACTTCTCAAGGCACTGATAAGCTCTTCCAGAGAAACTTCATTCAGATTCTTTGCAATCTTGAATGCAGTCACCATAGGACCCCATCTTCTGGGTAAGCTTCTGATGATCTTCTTTACATGATCAGCCTTGGTGTATCCCTTGTCAAGAACTCTCAATCCAGCAGTAAGAGTTTGAAATCTTGAAAACATCTTTTCAATGTCTTCATCATCCTCCATCTTGAAGGCTTCATACTTCTGGATTAAAGCTAGAGCTTTAGTCTCCTTGACTTGAGCATTTCCTTCATGAGTCATTTTCAAGGACTCATATATGTCATAGGCCGTTTCCCTGTTAGATATCTTCTCATACTCAGCATGAGAGATAGCATTCAGCAAAACAGTTCTGCATTTATGATGATTCCTGAAAAGCTTTTTCTGATCATCATTCATTTCTTGCCTTGTCAGCTTTACGCCTCTGGCATTTACTGGATGTTTGTAACCATCCATCAGAAGATCCCATAGATCACCATCTAGACCCAGAAAGTAACTTTCCAGTTTATCTTTCCAGTATTCAAAGTTTTCACCATCAAATACTGGTGGTCTAGTATAACCATTGTTACCATTGTATTGCTCAGCAGAGCCAGATGTAGATGCAGGTGTAGGTGTAGACTTTTCACTTTCATCAACCATCTTTTACTGAAGCGTTTTTCTCTTCCTGAATCTTTTCTAAACACGGTTAAGTGCTTGCACCTTAGAACCGGCGCTCTGATGCCAATTGAAGGATAGAAAAACACTTAGAAAGGGGGGGTTTGAATAAGTGTAGCTTTAAAAACTTGACAGATAAAAATAAATTGCACAGTTATTTTTATCCTGGTTCGTTGTTAACTAAACTACTCCAGTCCACCCCCGCAGAGATGATTTACCTCAACTGAGGATTTAATCCACTAATCGCACGGATTACAATGGTTCTCCACTTAGTCAGCAACTAAGTCTTCCAGAGTCTTCTGATCACACACTGATCACTCCAGGAACAACTGCTTAGATACCCTCTAAGACTTTTCTAGAGTCTACTGATCCACACGATCACTCTAGTTACAACTGCTTAGTTCACTCCTAAGACTTTCCTAGAGTATTCTGATCCACACGATCACTCTAGTTCCTTACAACTTAATGTAATCAATTCTAAGAGTTTAAAAATGCTTCTTAAAAGCGATAATCACAACTGTGATATTTCTCTTAACGTTTAAGCTTAATCTCACTAATATATTACAACAGCAATGTAGTGAGCTTTGATGAAGATGAAGATTCTGAGCTTTGATTTGAACAGAGTTTAAGCAAGTTGATTTGAGTTGTTTTGGTGCGGAATCGTTAACCTTGCTTCTCATCAGAACTTCATATTTATAGGCATTGGAGAAGATGACCGTTGAGTGCATTTAATGCTTTGCGTGTTCCGTACAGCATCGCATTTAATGTTATACGCTTTTGTCAACTACCTCGAGCCTTGTTCACGCTGTGTCTACTGACGTAGCCTAGAATAGCTTTTAACGTTCCTTTTGTCAGTTAGCGTAGCTTGCCACTTGTACTTTCTTCTGATCTGATGTTTGTGAATACAACGTTTGAATATCATCAGAGTCAAACAGCTTAGTGCATAGCATCTTCTGATCTTCTGACCTTGAAGTGCTTCTGAGCGTGATACCATCAGAACTTCAGTGCTTCTGTTCTCTTGTTCTTCTGATGCTTCCATAGACCCATGTTCTGATTCTGCTTCGACCATCTTCTGATGTCTTGCCAGACCATGTTCTGATGTTGCATGCTGAACCCTTTGAGACAAAGCTTCTGAGCGCTGAATTATGCGTACTCTTTATATATTTCCTGAAAAGGAAATTGCATTGGATTAGAGTACCATATTATCTTTAAGCAAAATTCATATTATTGTTATCATCAAAACTAAGATAATTGATCAGAACAAATCTTGTTCTAACAGAAGAGTCAAGAGAAGAAGAACGTCTGAAGAATTACAAACTGAAGAAGAGAAAAATTCCTTTAGGGAGATTGATATCAGATATTCTGACTGAGAGTGGTTTGATTGAGACTCTGAGAGCAGTTGGCTCTACACATCTGACTGCAGTTTGTGGAAGCATTTTGAATGCTCACACTCTGAGGAGAATGCAACTTATTGAGAAAGTAACCACAACTCCTAAAGCTCCTTCTAATGTTCTAATAAGAAGGAATCCAGTTGGTGATTTCTCTCTGTTGTTCAAAGAAGAACTATCAGAATCAGTCAAGCTCTTTCTGGAGTTCTGTGTTAAAGACAACTCAGTTGTTGATCCTGCTTGGATTCGTGGTAGAACTCTTCCATCCTTGGAGGAACTACAGTAGAGGGATAAGAAGAAAAAACAAAGAAGCTGAAGAGAACAGCTAGTGAAGAAGGTTCTGATGTAAAGAAAGTCAAGAAGAAGAAGAAATTTTCAGGTATCGTTATCTCTGACTCTGTACCTTATACTAATTTTGAACAAGTATCAATAGAGTCTCTCAAAGTTCCTATAACTTCTGAACAGCTTCAGAAGCTCATAGAGGAAATTGATAATGTAGATACTTCTAGTTTACATTCTACCTCTGACCTTCCCACTCAGAAAAGACCACCTCCTTCTGATCTTCCATCCTCTTCCACCGCCACTAAAATTCATTGTCCTCTTCATTCTGAACCTACTCTTGACCCCCAACCTCTAAATGTTGTCTTTCCACCAATTCCTTCTGAAAATATATTCTCAACCACATCCATTCCTTCTACAATCTCACCATTAATTGTTTGAATCAACCCTTGATCAACCCTTAAATATATTCTTCCATCCTCTTTCACCCTTGTCAGAATCAACCCTCCTGAACCCTCTGTTGATATTTGTTTGAAATATTGAAGTATAAGGTACAGACATGGTTAGATGCTCTGAAAGCTGCACATGACTCCAAGATGGATCATGTTGCTGCAGGAAAGATCTGGAGATTTATTGAGAAGGATATTCAGGATGATTTTCTGGATATCAAGAAGAGATGCTTGTCTGATGCTCCTGGACCTTTTGGTTACTTTTTGGAGTTAGATGATGGTAAGTACTATCATCCAATTACAAACTGGAAGCCAGCAATAGAGAAGGAGTCTATTGTTGATGAGCTTGAAGAAGTGCAGCCTTTGGCTATGGTTGTGTGGAAGCCACACTCATACAAGGTTCTGACGGGAGACTTTCAGTTCCTATTCAACTGGCTTAGGGAGAATCCCTCTGAAAAAGCACCAAATATGGTATATCCAGAAGTTGAATACCCACCGGAACCTGCTGCTCCCACTCCTCCAGAGAATCTGGCTAGAATACTTCTTGCTCTTGAACATCCAGACGCTGAGATCTCTGCTCCTGCATATCATGAAGATGTTATTATGGTTGAAGCTGATGCAAACCCTCTTGCTATGGACAATAGCTTTGATGCTACTTATGCTGGACCTTCTGTCTCTGTTCTGATGAACACTTTGGACAAGCTTCAACAGAATCAAGCAAACTTGGCTACTCGTCTTGACAAGCATGAGGATACTCATGATGAGTTCAGATACTTCATGAAGGATCAGAAGGAAGCAACTCATAAGCAAGTTGAAGACACTGCTGAGATTAAGAACCTTCTGGCCGTCTTAGCTTCTAAGCTTAGCCAGTCGTAGTCTGTCTTGTGTCTTAGTTTGTTTTCTTTGTTTTTTGCATCTGCTTGAATTGCATTTTTTTTGTATCTTCTGATTAATCAATGAAAAATTTATCTTCTTCACTCTATGTGTCTTTTTCATCTGAATCTTTTATGCTTTTTGATGTTATGACAAAAAGGGGGAGAAACGTGATAATTGAATTGATTTATTATATCAGTTGCTGGGATTAAGTCTCAACATTTCTAACATTATTTGCAAGTTCTCTGTCTTTGATAGTTTTTTTGCAGGAATGAGAAATTCTGAAAAAGCTAAACATGAGAAGCAAATACATGGGGAAAAGCAATTCTATAGCTCCTAAAGATTTGAAGCAAGCTTAGTGCTCTGAAGCTTCAAGATCAGAAGCAAGGATTGTTCTGATTCAATTTATTACAAAGAGAAATTCAAAGCTCTGAAGTTGTCCTATGGAAACAATAAAGAGAAGCTCTGAATGTTCTGAAGTTCTATTCAAAGTGAAAGTCTCGACTAAAATGAAAAATACTTAGGGAAGTCTTTTATTTATAAATTCTTCTAGTATTAATTTCAGGGAGAGATTGTTAATCTCAGGGGGAGAAATATTCACACACTCTGATTATATGCTTATGCTATATCTGTGTAATTGTCTTTGGTCATCTGATATTCTGGTTAAAAATTCATATCAATTATATATGTTTTTGTCATCATCAAAAAGGGGGAGATTGTTAGAACAAGATTTGTTCTGATCAATATTCTATGTTTTGATGATAACATTATATATGAATTTTGTATAAGACAATGTGGTACTCTAATCCTTTGCATTTTCCATTTCAGGAAATATATAAAGAGTATGCACAAAGCAGCGCTCGGAAGCACTGACTCAGAAGGTTCTGGATGGCTACATCAGAACATGCTCTGGCAAGACATCAAGAAGATGCTCTGCACCAAGTTGATTGACTCTAATATTCAAACGTTGTTATCTACAAATCTGAGTCCAGAAGAAAGTACAAGATGACAGGCTACTAAGTCTAATCTCTGACTGACAAAAGGAACGTTAGAAGATACAAAAGGAAAAGTCAGTAAAAGAAGCAAAAGCATGGCTCGAGGTAGTTGACAAAAGTGTGAAACATTAAATGCAGTGTTGTACTTTTCACGCAAAGCATTAAATGCACCCCAACATCATCTCCTCTCAACGCCTATAAATAGAAGTTCTGATCATAAGCAAAGTAGAACACTTGTGCATAATACTGAAACACTGTCAAAATCAAAGCTCACGAACTTCATCTTCAACCTCACAAACTCTGTAATATTTTAGTGAGTGTTAAGCTTAGAACTTAAGAGAAATATCATTGTTGTGATTACAGCTTTATTAGAAGCAAAACATACTCTTGTAAACGTTAATTTTTACATTGATTGTAAAAGGATTCCTAGAGTGATCAAGTTGTGATAAGTAGACTCTAGAAGACTTAGAAGTTGTCTAAGTGGAAAACCATTGTAATCAGTTGGATTAGTGGATTAAATCCTCAGTTGAGGTAAATCACTCTAAGGGGGTGGACTGGAGTAGTTTGGTTAACAACGAACCAGGATAAAAATAATTGTGTTCATTGTTTTTATCATTCAAAGTTTTGAAGTTACACTTATTCAATCCCCTCTTTCTAAGTGTTTTTCACTCCTTCAAGATCAAGGTTCAAGGGTGGCTTGAACTTGTTCAAGGTTGTTGAGTAGTGTTTCAATATGGTAGAGAGCAGCACGTGGTTGATGGTTAAATTGACATCATCATGATTATAAGGTAAGGTGGAGATTGTTAAATTATGCATTAACACCTTAATTGATGAAGAGAAAGAAAACATATTTGAAGATTGCTTAAACCAAAAAGTCGTAAATTCAAAAAATTTGCCACACAGGGTCGTTATTTGTGAGATTGTTTTTCAGCAAAAATCAAGGCAAAAATCATATGAATAGCGGGTGGCGGCCGACGAGCCACGAGGCGGCGATGGATCTTTGACAGCGGTGGAGGGTTGCAAGTCAGTGGCGACGACGGAGGGCCGTGAGTCGGTAGCTGTGGGTTGGTGGCGCGACGACATATGTCGGCGGTGGTGGTCAGTGCAGAGGAGATTGGTTGGAGACGCTCTGTACGTTGTCTAATATTTTCGGTTATCCTTCCAGTTTTCTTAGTAAATGTGTTTTGGGATTTGTCGGTTCGGTTCGTGGATCTAATAGTTACTAGGTTATGTTTTTTGCTCTTTGTTGTGGATCTGTTAGGTTTTGTCGATTATAAATATATAACTCTTTTATTATTGTTATTGTGAAAAACTTTAGAACTTTAGAGCTGAAAAGAGAAATAAGGGTTTAGGGTCTTTGGAAAATTTTTGGAGAAATCTAAAAGGATTAGACAATACTTCTTAATGCCTTGGGTTTGTATGATTTCTATATTGAGAGTTAGAGAGATTGGAAAACACTTGGGTAGGAAATAAGGTTTGTTCTTGAAAATTTGGCAGGCTATTTTCTTATAACTCATTTGTAAATCTCTTGTAACAACTTTTGAAGTATAGTAAATTAGAGAGATACTCTATTCCTCCGACGTAGATAATTTGATTAAATTGGGAAAACAAATCTTTTGTGTTTCTTGCATTCTTTTATCTTCTTCTGCCAAGTTAACTCATTGTCTTATTGCATCGAAAGTTATTAGTGCTAAATGTCATTTATTTTAGATGTCATTGTTCTTTATCCTACTCATCAATTTTGTTTGTGTGATTGAACTCTAAATAATTCATCATAAGTGATTTTATTTATTCTATTAATTTCATAATATGACCCGTTAAGGTTTTGTCAATTATAAATTTGGTCATCTCTTGGTTTATTGTTAAAAAGTGGTGCAAAAGGTAACATTCCTAGTGAGAAAAAATGGTTGCAAATTTTAAGATATTATTCTTAGGATTTTAACAGTCTTTTGGAAGTTATTAAATGGATTTGAAAATATCTTAAACAATTTGGGTTTATGTCATTCTTATATTAAGATTTTAAGAGATTGAGAAACATCTAGGTAAAAAATAGAGTTTCTTGTAGAAACAAAAGTTATTTTCTTGTAACTTATATTGTAAACTTTTATAACTTATTTGTATAGTAAATTAGAGAGCTACTCTCTCCCCCAAATATAGGTTGGTTTCATCGAATTAAGTAATAAAATTGGTTTCTCACCTGTTAACTTTTATCGCACTGAAGTCATTTCATTGGTTATCATTATTCTTTGTCTTACACATCTAGTCTTATTGTTTTTGAGCTTTAAATTATTATCACTTTTTAATATATATATATATATATATATATATATATATATATATATATATATATATATATATATATAAGCCAATTTTAAATTAGAATTTTTGTAAGTTTGGGTGATTGAAGGTGTTCTCATTAACTTACTTCACCAATAAATTTTACCATCAAAATACTCCTTACAAGATATTTTAAAACGGAATATTCAAAGATGAAAACACGGGCACATGGAAGCTAAAACAAAAATGTTGAACTCCCGTAGTAAAAATCTTCCATTTACGTGAATGAGATTGAAATTGTGAAAATTTAGATAAGCTATTTCACCATCACGATGAGATTAAAGTCTCACCACCTCTCTGTGGATAGTTCAATTTCCATATTGCAAGGGAAAGTTTGACCTCAAAACAAACTTGACGTATTAGGCTAATTTAAGAAAATATGTTGTACAACACAAATTAAAAGCATTCAACTTTATAAAATTAAAAAATCATTATTCCTTTGATATACGAGAATAAGTTCAAGTTTAAAGTTGTTATTTTTTTGTTGACTGTCTTGGTTGAGATGAAGTAATTAAAGATCATCTTTCTTAAAAAATACATGGATATTTATATGAAAAAAGAAACTAAAACTACTTGTATATTAATATTGTAATACACTTTTTAGCATATCATAAATATTAAAAGAACATAGAAGCATAAATTAAATTCTAAAGTAATTTATAAACGTACAAACGTTGTTAACATACAAATAAAACTATATTCTAGACGTAACATAATTATTTTTAAACTTATATTCTAGAGGTAACATAATTATTTTTAAACTTATGTAATGTCTTTAATAGTACTCACAGATTCCTTGGTAACACTTTGACAAATAATATAATACTATTGGACATTCCGAATCAGTCATGCAGGGAGTATCATCTGCAATAGCAAATATGAAAAAAATGAAAGCTACTAAAAATTGATAAAATATTATATATATAAGATGAAAACGAAAAATTCAAAATGGTGTAAAAAATAGCAAACGTCCATTGATTTCAATAATAAATAGAGAAAGAAAGATGATCAAAGTACAAATAATCATTAGAATTTTAGTCATATTTTTTCTCTTTTGTATGTAATGAACATAGTTTTTTGATCGCTTTATAGGTAAAAATTTCATGCTTTGCTAGCTTTAATTAAGTAGTTTTTAGCACTTTAGAGTTGCAAAAAGCAATTTATAAGATGAAATTATTGTTAAATGTCTCGAATCAATATGTTGTGTGTATCCTATATCCTTTAGTTCACTCCATTGATTGATACTCATCAAAATTCATTATTTTTTGTTAAACTTCTTGTTATGGTAATTATATTTTGGTCTTTCATAATAGATAGGAAATACATATGAAAAGAGGAGCACCGTTATTGAATGTCTAAAACCAATTATGAATTTGAAACTATTGTTAAACAAATGTGTTGAACCAATATGTTGTGTGTATCCCTTTAGCTCACTCAATTGTTAATCATCAATATTCATCATTTATGAAAGTATTTCTCAACTTCATATTGGGGTATTTATATATTAGCCTTTCATAGATGGGAAAGAAACACGAAAAGAGAAACACCCTTATAGAATGATAAGCAAATTAGTTTTATATAAATAACGCATTGAAGAGGTGAAAACAAATTTATTTATAAATTAAGAGCTATAGGAAAAAAATTAACAATATTTTAAATTAAAATTATTCTATCACTATTACAAATAATTTATTTTATCTCGATTAAAAAATGGTTTTACCTCAGTTTTATAGGCGAGATAACAAAAAACGCCATACAAAGTTGTCATTTTTTCCCTTAGTTATAAACCCATCGAAGAAAAAATTATACTGCTCATGAGTTTGAACATCAACAACAAAAAATTTGTATTTTATTAAAAACATGCAACTTTTCCCTTTTCCTCTCGATAATAAAACTACTCAAGGTGATGATATATATTGTTTTGGTCTGGGCCAAGAAGGCCCAAGTACGCTCCAAGCCCAATCCACAAGGTCTGGGCCTAGCAGGCCCAAATATGCTCCAGGCCCAATTCGCACCCTCCCCTTACGACTGTTATGAATTCAACCCACGTGCTACATGAAGAGCACGTGGTCAGACTCGCTTGCGAAGGATTCGGAAAACTCCCTCCAAACCCTACGCTATGCTCATTCAGAATATGAGCCACTTGCTGACTCAGCCCTACCACGTAGGATTCTGGAAGTTTCCTACCACGTGGGTCTCCAATAGATCCGGCCCAATAAGGAAATCTTGGCCCAACATTGGGGGCTATAAATACGCTCTTTCATTAGATGGTCAGGTATTCATTATTCACTCTATCACACCTGATCTCTAATTGATGTCCCTACTTTTATACTTACTTTAACATCGGAGTACCTTGCAGGTACACCCCCCCAGTTCACAGGAGATCATAGCTGCAGGTCCAGACGATCCATTCTGATCAGGTACGATCAGTGGCATCGTCTGTGGGAACGTATTGCTTCCCCATCTTTTCTGAACAACAAAGATCAAAGAAATTCAACCTCCGATCATCATGGTCAACAACAACAAAAACGCTCATCCCAACGGTGACCCCTTCGGCCTTGACAATCTGCTCTAAAATCCTACGGCCAAAGGATATGGGCACCATAGGGACGACCAGCCCAATCCAAGTGATAGAGAAGCAACTTCATCCTCAACACAGGTTTCCAGGCAGATGGTCAACTAGAAAGATGACAATAACTCCACCTACGTGGACATACTTGTGCTTGAAAATATTGATCCGGTCACAGTGACCCTGCTCGCCATCATCAACCGGACCAACTGCCTCTTGTTTCAACATAACTAGAGGATAATTACACTCTAAAGAAGACAACGATCACACTCTCCCCCACAGAGACGTCATCGTCCCCGATCGCCATTGCGATCCCTAACACCTCTTCCGAAAAACTACCGACTAAGATCAAATACAATTTCACCACGCCGGGGAGACACACCAGCCTCATCGTCACCATGTCGACGTGGGCAGAAGAGTCGCCAAGCCCGTCCCTCCATCCTCACAATCATGGTCCTGAACTAGAGAAGAAGATGCCGGTGAAAAAAAGAGAGCGCACTTCCCCCATCGAGGACCGTCGTTCCCCGATCCTAAAGAGGAAAGCCCCAAAGAAAAGGCAACGACCACAAAGTCCTCCACGGCATCTTCACCGAAGCCCCCGGATGGAATACTCCTCATCTCCAGTACGAAGTGACGAAGATGACCTTCGTAGCCAAAAGGGATGGAAAAACCACCCATACTGGACCCCTATGATGGAACTACTGACCCAGATGAGCATATCCTCAACATTGAAGTTGTTATGTACTACCACGTTGTACACGTAGTCCAAGGAGCCATCAAGTGCAGAATCTTTCCTGCAACTCTAAGGAAAGGTGCTATGACATGGTACCGAAGCAATCGTCCAGGGGACCGATGAACCCCTCTGAGCATTTCTCGATAGGTTCAATCGAGAAGCCATCTAGGTTCAGACTATAGACCAGATGAAAAGGTACCTCATCGACTAAGGGCTCAACCCGGCAGTGATTTCAAAAAGGCCATCAGAATCGAAAAAGGTTCATTCAAAGACTCTGTAGATGCGCTTCCCAAAACCAAGCACTGCCCGTCTTTGGACCTACAAGTCAAAATATTTCAAGTTTCACAAAAGCCAAGGTCACGTCACTAAGGATTGCGTCCACCTCAAAGACGCAATCGAAATGCTGATCAAGGAAGGTCGGCTATCAAAATACGCCAAAAGGAACAGAGCTCCTCGACGTGAGACCAAGGAAACAAACAGGGCCGAGGAAGACAAGTCCCCTGACCCCGGACCCGTTCAAATTTCTCTCTACATCTCCCAGACAGAAGATTTGGTCCCTTCTAACAAGCTGATTGCTGCATTCAACCCATGGGAAAAATTCCTCACTGTGATGGTCATCTAAGTCGGGGGCATCACCGACCAACTTATGATCAGTTCGGTGAAAAGGAAATTTGACGAGTTGATCAACGCAAACTCTGACCTGCACCCAACATTCACCATATTCAAAGGGAAATCCGAGCCTATCAATTCTATCTCGAGGAACTCCCAGGAGGTTCGCCAAACTCCAACATCCCCTTGATCATCTGGGAAAAAAGGGAGAACTTCGACGTCATTCGAATCCTAGTCTACCAAGGCAGCTTCATCGACATCATATATTCCCAGCTATTCAAGACACTCCAACTGGATGATTCCCATCTAACTCCTTATGTGCGATCCAACCTCAAAGGTTTAAACGGTACTACTACCAAACCTTGGGGATTTGTTGAACTGCTCGTCACCTTAGGGGAATGGGATGCCTCGAGGCAAGTCAAGACCCAATTCCTGGTCACCGACTGCCTGTCTCTATACAACTGCATTATGGGACGACCAACACTAGGCGAACTGACCGTTGTCCCCTCCATGGTCCAACTCAAGATGAAGTACTACACGAGGAAGAGCCATATCGTCACTTTGCACGGAGACATCAAAACTGCAAGAAGAATCTTCGGGGCGGCTATGAGAGGCTACCAATCTATCTCTGCTAACAAGGAGACATGACTAACGAATAAGCCTGCTCGAGAAGAGAAAAAAACACCTACGGACGTAAGCTACGTCGACCTAGAAGCACGTTTCTCCAAACACCAGCTGATGGAAGAAAAGAAACAGGGAGCAGATGCCCAAGCAGCCGTTGACAGCAAGTATCATATCCACCCTATCCGTCCTACTCCCGACGGAGACTTCTAGCTCGTCACTCTAGGAGAAAACCCCGACAAAGGCGTGAAGATTGGAACAACACTGCCCGACTTAGAAAGGAAGCAGCTTGTAGCCTGCCTCCGCTAGAATGCTGATTTGTTCGCCTGGAGCGTAGACGAGATGCTCGGATTCGACCCTGAGGTCGCTTGCCACCAGCTGACCATAGATCCAGCCGCTAGGGCAGTATTTCAACGTAGGCATAGGCAGTTGTTAGAACAAGATTTGTTCTGATCAATATTCTTGTTTTGATGATAACAATGTATATGAATTTTGTATAAGACAATGTGGTACTCTAATCCTATGCATTTTCCATTTCAAGAAATATATAAGGAGTATGCATAATTCAGCGCTAAGAAGCACTGACTCAGAAGGTTCAGGATTGCAACATCAGAACATGCCCTTGCAAGACATCAGAAGATGGTCAAGCAGAATCAGAACATGGTCTATGAAGCATCAGAAGAACTTGAGATCAGAAGCAGAAGCACTGAAGTTCTTATGGTATCACGCTAAAGCACTTCAACGTCAGAAGACAAGAAGATGCTGTGCACCAAGCTGTAACTCTGATTCTGATTATTCAAAAGTTGTATTCAAAAAATATGAGATCAGAAGTTAGTACTAGATGACAGGCTACAAAGTCTAATCTCTGACTGACAAAAGGAACGTTAGAAGCTACAAAAGGCAAAGTCAGTAAAAGCAGAGAAAGGCATGGCTCGAGGTAGTTGACAAAACAGTGAAAACATTAAATGCAAATCTGTCCAGTCACGTGTCATGCCCCAAAATTTGCCCTCTTATATTCAATCAAAGGTCCCTCTATGCATCTTCAATGGCTCAAGTTTCAAAGGCTTATTCAGGTCACTCTCTCCTAATCAAAGATCTTCAAAACTAGGGTTTTCATTTTATCAAAGGATTGTGAATATTTAAGGCCTCAAATGGATCTCAAGGTGTCTCACGTACATCAAAGTATCTCCATGTCAATTATCAAACTTCAATCCCAAGGCTTTCCCATTCAAAGGCTCAGATGATCAATAATCGACTATGTTGACCTAAAAGTCAACTATAGTCAAAGTACAGTCAAACTTCAAGATTTTTGGTCAACATCAAGTATGTGAGGGTATCTCCATCATTTTATCAAATGTTGATCATGATTCATCAATAAAAACTCATAAATGAACAAATTCAAATGGTTCAAATTAGGGTTTTTTATAGGAGAAAGTCAACTCAACTTTGACCGGCCATAACTTCCACATGGAACATCAGAAATTCCTCACTCAAAGCCTATTTGGAAGGAAATTGGATTCTCTACAACTTTGTCTCTCACAAGCCAAGGCCAGAAATGCTTTATTTGGAAGATACAGTACAAAAGATTATAGGTCCTTTTCAAAGGTCAACCAAAAGCCGTTTTTTGTCAAAGGGCATATCATCAAGATAAAATCCCCAAATGAAAAATATGTTCCAAAGTGGCTTATAGAGGACATCTTGGGGTTTCCAAAAAGTCCTAGAACTCTCCCATACCTTAAAAACTGAGGGAGATATGTCTTGTCAAAGTTGGGCGATTTTAGATGGAAAATGTGAAACAAATAAGGGTTAAACTTGGATTTTTTCCAAATGGGCTTATTCTTTTATGATCCAAACTTGCTTATAAGAGTACTAAGAATCTCTAAATCCAATGGCACGCCCATTTAACTTTTACTTTATTTTTTATTGTATTTTTTATTCATTAAAAATTCAATTTAAGGCAAATAAATGGAAAAAATATGAAAAGAATTGCCTTGGGATTATTTTTAGATCAATCCCAATCACTCACTATATCAATAACATGTCCAAATTTCGTGGGGATAGGCATTGGAAAGAAAGAATCAAGCTTGAACCAATTTTAGAAAGATTTGCAAATTAAATTTTCAACAAATTGAAATTTTGGATTCAAGAAAGATTTGTCTAAGTTTTGTTGACCTAGGATATTCTCCTATAAATACAGAAGATAGGGCAAGGCATTAGGGGATGGTTTTTTGGAGAAAAAGAGCCATAGCCGAGTTCATAAAAGTGAGAAAAAATTGGAATTTGTTCTTGGAGTTAAAAGTCGGTTCAAGGCGTTTTAGTGACCCAAATATATTCCTGGTGCATCCATGAAGCTTATTGACTCTCCATAGACATCCAACAAACTCAGAATCGTCGCATATATGTCATGGTTTACCCTTAATATTTTTGAATTCGTTTGCACTCGTCCAGTCATGTTAAATCGATTTTAACTATATATTTAGATTCATAGTGATATATGGAATGTTCCTAATGTGTTTAATTCGAGTTTTGGTGCCAACATAGCAATCCGCCATTGATAGGGTTTGGAAGCTTCAAATTGGGGTTTTCGATTGGAGCAAAAATCAGGCCAAATCAATGTGTTCATGAGATTCGTGAGGTCATTCATGATCGTTCTGGGCTCTTGGCCGTGATTTATCTAGCACGTATCATGAATTGGACGTTGATGGTTTCTTTGCTACGAAGGAGATCGCAGGTAAATGGTAGCAGAATCGCAGGGAAAAGTCTGATCCTCATGAAGAAGATGAAGGCAGAGGCGCGAAGCGTTTTTTAAATTCATTAACGTGACTGTTTTTTTTACATAATTATTGTGTTTCGTTGATTTATCAGCGAACGAATTCAGCATAGATGGTAAGGCAATTGATCATGTGACCAAAAGGGGGAGGGTTTGAATCCCAGCGCCTCCCTTTTCTTTTAATTAGTTTTTTTTAGTTGTATAACTTCCAGATCCCATGCAGCAGGTTGTATCCATCCCACCATGCACTCTTGTAACGCAACCTTTGGATCACATCAAGATCAGATCCAACGTCCATAGACTGAGGGCGTACCATACTCCTCGTAGGCCATACGCACAGGATCCGGTCCAGGTTTTCTTTTATTTTTTTTATATATTATTTATGTGTTATTTTTTATAATTTGTTTAATTAAATATGTATTAATATGTATATAATTTATTTTTTAAATTAGGGTTAGAATAATATAATTAGGATTAAGGCTACAAATATTTTGGATCTCCCGATTATTTTCCCGATTTATTCGATCTAATCAATTTATTTAACCTTTAATTATAAAATCACAAAACCTTAGAAAATTGTGATCGGGGCATTAGGGTTTGTCCAATCCCATTAGTTTTTAGCCAAAATAATAGGATTTAATTTGTTATTCGTTTCGACTAAATCTATTGGTCGCGATGGGTAATATTCGATCATTTAATTTAAGCAATTAAAATGAAAATAAACTTATTTTGCTAAAAGGTTGTAACCATCTTATTGGTTATGATGATTAGCATTTCTTATCAATTCGTTATCATTTGTAATCGAATCTATCGATTATGAGAGGTAACGATAAATTAATAAATTAAATTATTTAAAATACGCATTTGCTATTCGTGATAATCGAATCTATCTATTATAGTGGTTAGCAATCCTCTCTTCAATCCATTAGCCATGGTAATCAAACCTATTGATTATCGCAGCTAATGGTAACAAATTAAAATCAGGGTTGTACGCCCAAAACATCTAAAAAACACTAAACCACGATACTACGGATTTTCATCCTTTTCAATTAGGCAACTCAAAATGCCTTTCAAATCACAACTTCTAAAACTACGATAGGCCATTCAAAAAGCCTTAAAACCATATCCATAATCAATTCTAAGGCGTACAACTCTGGCCCCGAACTACGTAGACTCTGATCCTCCATAAGGAGGTACGTAGGCACTTGGCAACAAGGCGAGTCCCCTCCCTCATAAATCTCATTTTTCCCAATTTTTATTTCCTAAATTATAAACCTTTAATCTTGATAATCTTTCCTTTAACTCTATTAACTGTCTGTCATCTTTCTTTATTTTTTGCCATAAACCTTAATCCTATAATGCAAACCTTAGGAAAGGGTTGAGGGTGCCTAACACCTTCCCTCGACCTGAATATAGTATCTTATCCTGAATCTCTTAATTGTATAAAGGTTTCCTATTCGCCTTGGTAGAATAGGTGGCGACTCTAAAGGTTAATTTTTGGGTAGGTTGCTACATCACGCAACGCATTAAATGCAGTTCAACGGTCATCTTCTCAAAATGCCTATAAATATGAAGGTCTGATCAGACGCAATTACGAACAACTCTTACAAGAATACCAAAACGCTGCTGAAATTATAACATACGAACTTCATCTTCAACCTCACATTCTTTGTAATATTTAGTGAGTGTTAAGCTTAGAACTTAAGAGAAATATCACAGTTATGATTATAGCTTTCTAAGAAGCATTTGAATACTCTTGTAAACATTTATTTTACATTGATTTATAAAAGGTTCCTAGAGTGATCAGTGAGATCAGTAGACTCTGGAAGACTTAGAAGTTTCTAAGTGTTGATTTCCTAGAGTGATCAAGGTGTGATCAGTATACTCTAGAATACTTAAGTGTTTCTAAGTGGACAACCATTGTAATCAAGATTGATTAGTGGATTAAATCCTCAGTTGATGTAAATCACTCTAAGGGGGTGGACTGGAGTAGTTTCGTTAACAACAAACCAGGATAAAAATATTGTGTTCATTGTTTTTATCTTAAGAGTTTTTAAAGTCACACTTATTCAAGCCCCCCCTTTCTAAGTGTTTTTCTTTCCTTCAGCAGTCTCTCGAGAAAGCGAAGGCTGCCGAAAAGCTGTAAAAGACCTCCTAGAGGCTAATTTTATTTCCAAGGCCAAATATTCAACTTGGATCTCAAACATTGTATTGGTTAAAAAATCTAATGGAAAATGGAGAATGTGCGTTGATTACACCGATTTTAATAGGGCTTGTCCCAAAGATGCTTATCCACTGCCTAACATCGACAGGCTAGTCGAAAACTCAGTCAGCTATAAACTCTTGTCTTTTATGGATGCTTATTCAGGTTATAATCAGATACCAATGGTGAAATGCGACAAACAATATACGACCTTCATGACCGAGTCGGGCAACTATTACTACAACGTAATGCCCTTCGATCTCAAGAATGCTGGAGCCACTTACCAGCAAATGATGAACAAAGTATTTTGCGGCGAAATTGGGGACACCCTCGAGCTTTACATGGACGATATGATCGTCAAATCACGAGAAGAAACCGAGCATACTGCCCATCTCAAGCGCATCTTTGACCAGGCGAGGAAATACAAAATGAGGTTCAACCCGGAGAAGTGCACATTCGGGGTACGCGCAGGCAAGTTCCTCGGCTTCTATTTAACAGAACGAGGAATTGAAACCAACCTCGACAAGTGTCCGGCGTTTTTTGAATTTCCCACGCCGAACAACAAGAAATTAATTCAAACCTTGAACGAAATGCTCACTACATTATTGCACTTTGTCGTAAAATCTGCCCAGCATGCTCTCCTATTCTTCAAACTCTTACGGAAATAATTGATATTCGACTGGACAGACGAATGCGAGCAGGCTCTGCGACACCTCAAGCAAGTCCTCTCGCAACCCTTAGTCCTCACCTGATCGAAGAATGGAGAAACACTATATCTCTATCTGGCCGTATCAGCTGAGGCGGTCAGCGCGGAGCTTCCAGCTGAGCAGAAAGCGGAGCAGGTATCATAATTGAAAATGAAGAAGGCATCATAATCGAAGTATCCATAATCCTATCCATCCCTACGTTAAACAACCAAGCCGAATACGAGGATTTCATAGCAGGTCTTCACCTAGCCGAAGATCTTAGGGCGCGAGAAGTTAAAATCTTCATCGACTCATAGCTTGTCGCCTCCCAGATTAACAAGGACTACCAGGCAAAGAACGAAACCCTCATCGAATACCTGGCACTGGTAAAAAAAGAATGGAAAAGTTCGACCGAGCAGAAGTCGAACACATCCCGCGCGAACACAACACTCACATCGATATCTTGTCCAAACTTGCAAGCACGAGAAAGAAAGGTGGAAACAACTCAGTGATCCAAGAAAATCTTCCTCGATCAAGCATCAACGGGCCGACCACTCTACTCGACGTAAACGCCATAGGGGACATCACTTGTTGGATGACTCCAGTTTACGACTTCCTCACAAAAGGGAAACTTCCTGTCGACCAGAAAGATGCCACAACTGTCAAATGACGAGCGTGCTCGTACGTCATCATCGAGAACAAGCTTTATGACGAGATTTTTCAATCCCGGTGCTCGAGTGCATCGACTCCTCTCAAGCCGACGACATCCTACAAGAACTCCACGAAGGCATCAACGCCCAACATCTAGGAGGATGCTCCCTAGTACGAAAAGCCCTCTGAGAAGGGTACTACTAGCTGACGATGCAACAAGACGCCAAAGAACACGTCCAGAAATGCGACAAGTGTCAATGCCACGCTAACATGCACCTCGAACCTCCCACTGAACTTAAGTCGCTTTCCTCTCTGTGGCTCTTTGTCTAGTGGGGGATGGATATCCTCAGACCGTTCCCCATTGGATCAGATTAGAATAAGTACCTGATCGTATCAGTAGACTATTTTACCAAGTGGATTAAAGCCGAAGCACTCGCTAAAATCAGAACACACAATATACTCCGCGTCTATAAATGAAACGTACTCGCACGATTTGGAGTACCACGGGCGTTGGTGATCGACAACGGCACCCAATTCACTGACAGAAAATTCCAAGACTTTATCGCCAAACTCGACACCAAATAACACTTCACCTCAGTCGAGCATCCCCAAACGAACTGGTAAGCCGAAGTTGTAAATAGGATAATCCTCCAAGGATTCAAACGGCGGCTAGGGGAAGCCAAAAAGAGATGGGACGAAGAGCTGCACAGCGTGCTATAGGCCTAACGAACAACACCCTATTCCGCCATGGAAGAGACCCCTTTCAGGCTAACCTACAGAACCAAGACAGTGATCCCAGTTGAGATCAGGGAACCCTCTAGACAAACGCAATCGCCGCTGGAGGAGGAACTGAACAACGAAGCCATGAGAGAAGAGCTCGACCTATTCAAGGAGATCTGCTCAGGAGGTGCTGTCATACCCCAATTTTTGACCCTAAGATCCTATACCATTCATATCCCAATCACTAATCAAGAGCTTCACTTGGAAGTTTTGTTTATGGTGTCGCACTCACCTCATCAATAAGAGGGACCATCAAGCACCAATGATTGTTTATCTTGTATGCATATTATACTAACCCAAATACCAAAAACATTGCTTTGTTTCTTTGTAGGCTTTTGTTTTGTAGGTACCAAGCCAAGACATGCAATAAACAAGGCATTTTTCAAGTTTTTGACTGATGAAATCGATTTCCCTACTGGGTAAATCGATTTCCCTGCAGCAATCTTCAACAAAATCACATTCTGGACAGCATGAAATCGATTTCCCTCCTGGGTAAATCGATTTCCCTAGTGTATTTTGCGCCAAATTCTCTTCTGGAACAGAGTGAAATCGATTTCACTCCTGGGGAAATCGATTTCCTTCAGGCGAAATTCAAAAAAAATAGAGAGGGAAGCTTGATTTGATTTTGGCACCTATTTTCTTTGACCATTTTTGTCATTTTACCAATTTCCCACCTCATCAAAATAATTCCCTTCATTAATTCCATTTTAACCTCATTTTACCACTTTTTACCATTTAAATGCCACTTTAATCACCAATTAAACACAAGCTAATTACCAAATGCAAAAAGACCAAACTACCACAACTCTTGCTCTCATCCTATAAATAAAGCCCACTACTCTCTCATTTCTCAAGCTTTGAGAGCCAAAAAACCCCTTGCAATTTCTCTCCTCATCCCTACCAAATTCACCAAAGCTCTTTGTTCTTTCATAAAGTTTGTGAGTCACACCTTGAACCTCACAAACTTTGAGTTAAACCACCATCTATTTCACTCTTTTTTCTTCAATTGTTGAGAGATCAAGATTTGTGTTGGTGATTCTTGAAGTAGATCTAAGTTTTGTTCAAGATTTGGTAATTTTCTTCATCCTTTTTGTATATCACAATGTGATTCTTTGTTGTTTGTGTTTAATGCATCTTTGATGCTATATTGGTGCTATTTGTTGGTGATTTGATGGAAAATTCGTGCTCCAATTGATGTGTGATCATAAGGTGTTTGTATATTTGTTCAAGTCAAGTTTCATGCCTTTAAATGCTGTTTTTGCTGAAATTTACACTGAGGAAATCGATTTCCTTAAGGCTGAAATCGATTTCCTGCTGAACGTAACTTGTTTTTTTGAAAACTGCACTATGGAAATCGATTTCCCCCTGCATGAAATCGATTTCCAGCAGACAGAATGTGGTTTTTTGCCTTTTTTGTGCTTGTTTTGGCTTCCTTCTTCCTACACTTCATTAATATCATTGGATCTAGGGTGTTGATAGGTTTGAAATGGCCTAATCCACCAAAATGGATGAATGATATTAATGATAGTGTGAGTTGATTATCTTTTGTGTTTTTGATTCTTATTTTCATCTTATTTTTCTTTTGATCGATGAAAGTCTTAATATCTTGAGAATTCTATGGATTCTTGATGAAGACTAGATCAATTTGTTTTCATTCTTATCTTTTCATCTTATTTTTCTTTTGATCGATGAAAGTCTTAATATCTTGAGAATTCTATGGATTCTTGATGAAGACTAGATCAATTTGTTTTCATTCTTATCTTTTCATCTTATTTCCTTTTGATCGATGAAAGTCTTAATATCTTGAGAATTCTATGGATTCTTGATAAAGACTAGATCAATTTGTTTTCATTCTTATCTTTTTTCATCTTATTTTCTCTTGATCGATGAAAGTCTTGATATCTTGAGAATTCTATGGATTCTTGATAAAGGCTAGATCATTTCTTCTTCTCCTTCTTATTTCTTTTGATTGATAATCTTGATACATGGAGAGTTCTCCTACATTTGTCCCGACTCGATAAAAGATCAAATATGGAAGAGAATTGTATGCGGTTGATTTATGACTTATGGAAATTTATCGTGTAGTCGCTATGATTTTATCAAGCTTCTGATAAGTTTCCATTGACCTTAAATCCGAGTACATCATTCACTCACCATCGATCTTCATTACTAACTTTGATAACATACTTGACAAGTTTCAAGATGGTTATCTTTAACATCTAACAACTAACTTTAATTTCCGCCATTTATTATACCGCTCTTTATATTTCTCGCTTTATCGCTCTATTTTATCATTTCATCATATTTACATTCCGCCATTTTCTCTTTGTCCATTTGGATGTTTATAATTCCGCTATTTTCTCTTTGTCCACTTGGACATATGTTTATGCTTCCGCTATTTTCCTTTTGTCCACTTGGACCATACTTTACTTTTATGCTAAAACACTAATAAACAACCAAAATCTAAAAAACACATAAGGCTCTCTTTGGACTATTGGTTACTATCCCTAGCATTTTGGAGATTCGGACTTATGGACCTAGTGCCTCTGGACTCTTATTCTGTTATTACTCTACTGTTATTCTGTCTGTCTGGCATTGGATTGTTGTCTGTTTGTATGTGCAGGTATTTCCTTGAAAGCCCTTGATGGTTAATTCCAAGGCATTGAGATAAGGATTTTACCCGAAAACAGCCATTACTCTGCCCGATTTTCGTCAGAATCTTAATGTGCTTAATGAAAAGTGGTGCTAAGACAATAAGTTCATCTGGATCCCCCAAGTGTTAATGTGTTGGTATTGATAATTCCAAAGGATGGGAAATCTACCTTGACTCTTAATGTCAAGTGTTGGCTTCTTATTTCGGTTAGACCGTTCTTTTCCTTAGCTTTTATTTTACGCAATAGGATAGCCTCTTCATCTCCTCCCATTCTTAAATTTTCAAAATCTTCTCCCTTTTTCAAAAACCTTCTTATGTTTGCAAACCTTTTCAAAACCTTTTTTTCGAAAAATATCTTTCGCCCTTAGTGGCCTTTTTCTTCAAAGTTTAGACACCGTTAATTGTCGAAACGAGTGGTTATACCCCACGATTTTGAAATTGATTGATATAATGAGATCTTTTCCGCGTGAGAGAGCTAGTGGCATACTCGTCGATTTTATCCGAGTTGGAGCCCTTCTTTCATTAGCGATGCAAAGAACTCGTTTGTTCTCATGCTCAAGATCAATGGCTGAGTATTTCTCTCCGACGACGATAAAGTGTTTATTCGTTTTTAAAATGTTTCCCTTTAAGCGGAACTACATTAGCTCTGACTTCTCCATTGCACCGAGGAGGTATGTAGGCCCAAAGCTAAACGCTTTGCCGAGCTTATTTTAAAAATAAAACAAACCGTTTTTTAGCACACACGACACAGATTTTCAAAAAGGTTCCTGTGGAGTACCACATATATGAGGGGTGCTTTAAACCTTCCCCTCATATAATCAACACCCGTACCTGAGATCTCTTTCTTGTTTTAAAAACAAAACTTTGGGTTTTACGTTCTTTTCCCTTTTCCTTTGAAAAAATAAAGCGCGGTGGCGATTTCAAACGGAATATTGATTCGAGTCAATCCCATGGCTTCGATATCAGATTTTCCCCGCTACAGAAAAATGGCGACTTCACTGGGGACCCAGTTTTAAGTGTGTTAAGCCTATTTTTGTTTGTCTGTGTGTTTTTATCTGCATATATTGCTGTGTGCTTTGTTTGTTTATTTTCTTTTTTCTTTTTGGTGCTCGATGGTTCCTCTGTGATGAGACAAAGTTCTAACCCGAACTTTGGTGAGTAACTTGAGATAGGAGGTGGTAAGACCAATAGTCGCATGTCAGGAGCAATCCTTACCATGAGCGTCATATGGTGGAACCCCAATCAGTGGAGGCCTCATGGAAGGTAGTAGAGGTTGTTACGAACCATCGTGATAACGCTATTACTTTCAATAGTGAGTGTCCGTAGAAGCTGAATGGCCTAGAACCTTTTTAACCAATCTAAGCCTTTTTAGGATGTAGTGCAGAAACAAGATCAAGTACCAATTTGAGCTTGTTGTCATGCGATACTACGCTCAGACGAGGTCTTTTTAGGCATATTATTGGCGCCCATGAGCAATTGTGCGTGCCGGTAATATCCGATAGAAGATTGAAAACTCTGGGAACCTTTGTAGAACCCGATTGGCAGGTACAAAATTCCCTAGAACACACCTTGTGGGATGGGTAGACCCATGGCTCCATGCTCGTGTGATGTGATGTGATCTTGTGTGCTCTTGATTGTGGTTGATGCATAAACCATGCATCCATGCATTCATAAAAATGACATTCACAAATGGTTTTCAAGGAACTTAGAGACATTTTTTGTAAACATCACAGGTACCATGGATCAAAAGAGAAGCATCAAGAAGTACACTTTCCGGAATTCAAGTGCAAAGGAATTGAAAGAGCTAGCAACTTTGGTTCCTAATCTTGACAACTTCAAAAACCGTTATGGGAAATTGATCTCTATCTTGAAGACCAAAGTGGAAAAAGGGATTCTTGAGACTCTTGTGCAGTTTTATGACCCGGTTTATCATTGTTTTGCCTTTCCCGATTATCAGCTTATGCCCACTTTGGAGGAGTATTCTTATTGGATTGGTTTGCCAGTTACGAATGATATACCGTTTAGTGGTCTGGAGAAAGAGCCTCAGGTTGATGAGATAGCAGAGCTTCTTCATTTGAAAATATCAGATGTGAAAGCAAACATGACTAAAAAAGGAGGAATTTGGGGGTTGACTTCCAAGTTCTTGATTGGAAAGGCTTCTATGTTGGCTAGTAAAGGAAGTATGATTGCTTTTGAGACATTTCTGGCCTTGCTCATCTATGGTTTGATACTCTTTCCCAACATTGACAACTTTGTCGATGTTAATGCTATTCGGATTTTCATGATTGGGAATCCTATGCCTACTTTGCTTGGGGATACTTATCATTCCATTCACCATAGGAATGATAAGAAAGGTGGACTTATCAACTGTTGCACTCCGTTGCTCTATAAGTGGTTTATTTCGCACTTACCTCAAGCTAAGAGTTTCTTGAACAATCCTGATGGTCTCTCATGGTCTCAGAAGATTATGCCTTTTACTAATGGGAATATCCATTGGTACAATCCTGCTTATGACATTGGTGAGATTATTGATAGTTGTGGAGAAATCCCTAATGTACCTCTTCTTGGTATACAAGGAGGAATTACCTACAACCCCATTCTTGCAAGGCGTCAATTTTGCTACCCCATGAAGGAGAGACCCGCTAATATTCTTGTGTCAGGAATCTTTTATCTTAATCAAGATGGAAATTCGGATATGAGAAATCGGTTTGTGCGTGCTTGGCACCATGTTGATAGGAAGAGACATTTGGGAACGAAACAATGTGTTGCTCTCAAAGACTACACTGATTGGGTTCAAGCTAGAGCTCATACTTTTCAAATGCCTTATTTACTCGAGGAGCCTTCTGTTAGAACAAGATTTGTTCTGATCAATTATCTTAGTTTTGATGATAACAATAATATGAATTTTGCTTAAGATAATATGGTACTCTAATCCAATGCAATTTCCTTTTCAGGAAATATATATAAAGAGTACGCATAACTCAGCGCTCAGAAGCTTTGTCTCAAAGGGTTCAGCATGCAACATCAGAACATGGTCTGGCAAGACATCAGAAGATGGTCGAAGCAGAATCAGAACATGGGTCTATGGAAGCATCAGAAGAACAAGAGAACAGAAGCACTGAAGTTCTGATGGTATCACGCTCAGAAGCACTTCAAGGTCAGAAGATCAGAAGATGCTATGCACCAAGCTGTTTGACTCTGATGATATTCAAACGTTGTATTCACAAACATCAGATCAGAAGAAAGTACAAGTGGCAAGCTACGCTGACTGACAAAAGGAACGTTAAAAGCTATTAAAGGCTACGTCAGTAGACACAGCGTGAACAAGGCTCGAGGTAGTTGACAAAAGCGTATAACATTAAATGCGATGCTGTACGGAACACGCAAAGCATTAAATGCACTCAACGGTCATCTTCTCCAAACGCCTATAAATATGAAGTTCTGAAGTAAAGCAAGGTTAACGATTCCGCACCAAAACAACTCAAATCAACTTGCTGAAACGCTGTTCAAATTCAAAGCTCAGAATCTTCATCTTCATCAAAGCTCACTACATTGCTGTTGAAATATATTAGTGAGATTAAGCTTAAACGTTAAGAGAAATATCACAGTTTGTGATTATCGCTTTTAAGAAGCATTTGTAAACTCTTAGAATTGATTACATTAAGTTGTAAGGAACTAGAGTGATCGTGTGGATCAGAATACTCTAGAAAGTCTTAGAGGTTATCTAAGCAGGTTGTAACTAGAGTGATCGTGTGGATCAGTAGACTCTAGAAAAGTCTTAGAGGGTATCTAAGCAGTTGTTCCTGGAGTGATCAGTGTGTGATCAGAAGACTCTGGAAGACTTAGTTGCTGACTAAGTGGAGAACCATTGTAATCCGTGCGATTAGTGGATTAAATCCTCAGTTGAGGTAAATCATCTCTGCGGGGGTGGACTGGAGTAGTTTAGTTAACAACGAACCAGGATAAAAATAACTGTGCAATTTATTTTTATCTGTCAAGTTTTTAAAACTACACTTATTCAAACCCCCCCTTTCTAAGTGTTTTTCTATCCTTCAATTGGCATCAGAGCGCCGGTTCTAAGGTGCAAGCACTTAACCGTGTTTAGAAAAGATTCAGGAAGAGAAAAACGCTTCAGTAAAAGATGGTTGATGAAAGTGAAAAGTCTACACCTGCATCTACATCTGGCTCTGCTGAGCAATACAACGGTAACAATGGTTATACTAGACCGCCGGTATTTGATGGTGAAAACTTTGAATACTGGAAAGATAAACTGGAAAGTTACTTTCTTGGTCTAGATGGTGATCTATGGGATCTTCTGATGGATGGTTACAAACATCCAGTAAATGCCAGAGGCGTAAAGCTGACAAGGCTAGAAATGAATGATGATCAGAAGAAGCTCTTCAGGAATCATCATAAATGCAGAACTGTTTTGCTGAATGCTATCTCTCATGCTGAGTATGAGAAGATATCTAACAGGGAAACGGCCTATGACATATATGAGTCCTTGAAAATGACTCATGAAGGAAATGCTCAAGTCAAGGAGACAAAAGCCCTAGCTTTAATCCAGAAGTATGAAGCCTTCAAGATGGAGGATGATGAAGACATTGAAAAGATGTTTTCAAGATTTCAAACTCTTACTGCTGGACTGAGAGTTCTTGACAAGGGATACACCAAGGCTGATCATGTAAAGAAGATCATCAGAAGCTTACCCAGAAGATGGGGTCCTATGGTGACTGCATTCAAGATTGCAAAGAATCTGAATGAAGTTTCTCTGGAAGAGCTTATCAGTGCCTTGAGAAGTCATGAAATAGAGCTGGACGCAAACGAGCCTCAAAAGAAAGGTAAGTCTATTGCATTAAAATCAAATATCAAGAAATGCACTAACGCTTTTCAGGCTAGAGAAGAAGATCCTGAAGAATCAGAATCTGAAGAAGAAGATGAACTGTCCTTGATCTCCAGAAGGCTAAATCAACTCTGGAAGACCAAGCAAAGGAAGTTCAGAGGCTTCAGAAGTTCAAGGAAATTTGAACGTGGAGAATCTTCTGATGAAAGAAGATTTGACAAGAAGAAGGTCATGTGCTATGAATGCAATGAGCCTGGACACTTCAAGAATGAATGTCCAAATCTTCAGAACGAAAATCCCAAGAAGAAGTTTCATAAGAAGAAAAGTCTTATGGCAACCTGGGATGAGTCAGAAGATGATTTAGACTCTGAAGATGAGCAGGCTAACTGTGCGCTGATGGCGACAGAAGATGACGAATCAGAATCTACATCAGAATCAGATTCTGAAGAGGTATTTTCTGAACTTACTAGAGATGAGTTAGTTTCCGGTCTAACTGAACTTCTGGAACTCAAGTCTCAGATCAGTCTCAAATACAAAAATCTGAAAAAGCTATTTGAATTTGAAACAAAGAAGCTTGAGTTGGAGAATTCTGAATTAAAAGAAAAACTTTTAAAATTATCCAATAATGTTGGATCTCCTTCTGATTCAGAAAAATCCACTCCTAGTCTAAACCATATTCTGAAAGAATATGATTTAAGTTTCAGGAAGTTCTTATCTAGAAGTATTGGCAGAAGTCAGCTAGCTTCTATGATATATGCTGTGTCTGGAAACAAAAGAGTTGGCATTGGTTTTGAGGGTGAAACCCCATACAAACTTGAACCTGTTGATGAAATGAAATTCACATACAAGCCATTGTATGATCAGTTCAAGTATGGCCACTCCCATGATATTAGGCACACTTCACATGCTCAAAGTTTTCACATAACACACACCAAAAAGCATGTGACACAACCTAGGAAATATCATGGAACTCACATTAAGAATTATCATGCTGTTCCTCCTATTGCTTACAATGTTAAACCCAAGTTCAATCAGAACTTGAGAAAATCTAACAAGAAAGGACCCAAGAAAATGTGGGTACCAAAGAAAAAGACTATTTCTTTTGCAGATTCTCTTGGTGACAAAGAAGATAAAAGTCAACATGACATGTCTCCTGGACTCAAGTTGGTCTCAACACTTGAAGGGAAGAAAGACTGTCTTCCAAGTTCTGGTACTTAAATCTGTTGAAGAAACTTTGTCTGAAGGAGATCAGAAAAGATAGTTTATCAATCTTGAAATCATCTGTTTTGTTTGTTTCTCAAGCAATGGTGTTTTGTTCTTGAGTATTCTAAATGCTCTAAATGCTACAGAATATACAAAATTGAAACATTGATTGTGGACGAATCAATAAACATCTGGTTTGATGATAAACTTGTTTCTGATGAATCAAAGAGCTTAAGAATTTCTGCAGATACAGTTTTGTCTTATCAGAAGCTGCACAACAAAGAAGTGAACCTCCAGAAGCTGTGTATATCAGAAGTAATGGATCAGAAGATCATTCAGATTTATATCAGCACACTTCAGAAGGAGTGTTTCCAGAAGAGAAACTTGATCAGATCAGAAGCAGTGATCAGAATCTGAAGGCGTAAAGTCTATTCTGAAATTTACAGCTGTCATCTATTATCTGATGGTGAACACGTGTCTGTACGGTTAGTACAAAGCGTGCAGTTGAAAAGACGCCGACCTAGGTAACTGTATTAAATCATTTCATTTACTGTGTTCTCTCTCCTAATGTCATTTCTCATTAAATGCATAATGATTTCTTTTTAAATCTTTTAAATAACCCGCTTCATCTTCATTCCCTCTTTTTCTCTCTTTCTCTCTCTTTTGTGCATTCACTTCGTTGCATTTCTCTTCAAACCCTAGTTTTCTGATTTGATCTCAAAGCATTATCATCATGAACTCTTCCTCCTGTTCATCTTCCTCAAAAGAAAGACTTACTTCTTCACAAATTCTTCTACGAAATTTTGAATATGCTCCGTTGAAAACTTGCTTAATACCCACGAAGGACTTGGAGGTTTTATGTGAAACTGCTGTGGACTTCAATAATCTTAAAGCGAATGGCTTTAAGTGTGATGCAAGAATCCTTGAGCAAGGATGGTCCAAGTATCTCAACAGATTGGTTGGTCCAATTTATCCTGATCTTGTGAAGGATTTCTGGGTACATGCAACGGTTACCCCAACGGCCATCATTTCATTCGTGCTAGGGCATGAAGTGGTTATCTCTGAAAAACTGATCAGGAAGCTATACAATCTGAATGATGAAGAAGGTTGGTCTGGTTTTCGACATACATCTGTTGATTGGTCAATAGTCGAAAAACAAATCTCTAAGTCTTCTGGGATTGACTCTAATAACACAGGCACCTTGAGGCCATTTTATAGAGTATGGGCTGAGATTATTCTGGGTTCTCTTCACCACAGAAAAAGGATGCTCTCCTCTTCTTACATCAGTCAAGATCACAAGCACACTCTTTTCTGCATTGGCAAAAAGACTGAGATCAACATCTCTCACATTCTGTTTGAGAATCTGAAGACTTCAATCCTTGAGTCAAGAGAAGAGGAAAGGGCGAAGTACCCTCATCTTCCAAGAACGACTATTCCGTTTGGAAGAATGGTTTCAGACATTCTTACTGAAAGCAAAGTGCTGGACTCCATCAGAAAACTCAATGCATCCCATTTGCTTGGAGTAGTTCAAGGTCCAATTTTTAATGGTGTGGATCTGTTCAGACTAGAACTCATTAAAATTGTACCTTCTGTGTGCCCAAGTTTTCCTGACATTCTCTCAAGAAGAGTTGTTGCTGAAGGTTTTGCCTCCCTGTTTCAAGAAGAACTGCATCAGGTTGTCAAGTCTTACCTGGAAGATTGTGTTAGGAAGCAATCAGATATTGATCCTGCTTGGATCCGTGGCAGATTACTTCCGTCCAAGGCTGATCTTCTGAAGAAGGATCAGAAGGAACTAAAGGCTAGGCTAAAAAGAAAAGCCCAAGAAGATGAGGCTGAGAAAGCCAAGAAGTTGAGGGTCACCTATGATCCTGACAAGGTGGACTCTGAAGAACGAAGAAATAAAAGGATCAGAGATTCCTTTCGCAGAACAAGATCTTCTTCTTCTGTACAAATCTCCAGAAAGGTTTTTACTCCACCTCCTTCTGTCCCTAAACCTTCTCCCCAATCACCTCCTTCTGAACCAAAAGTAAACTTCACCTTACCAAATCCTTCTCCATCATCCTTCTCCTCACCCATTCTAAACCCCACACCTTTAAGTATTCTTCCCCCAACTCCTTCTGATAAATCTTTCTCACCAATTCCCTTTACAAACACTCCATCCTCGTCTCAATCTATCATTTCTGATATTCCATCCTCATCAATCATTCTCTCAGATATCCCTTCTTCCTCATCCACCGTACCTCCACCTTCTATATCCCATCCCTTACCTACCAGAAAATCCAAACCTTACTGTCTTCTCTACCCTGACTACAAATTCACCTTCAATCCGCCTGAACCTGAACCCTATACCTACCTGGAACTTTTCAGACATGAGGTGATTAGCAGTCTAGACCTTCTGAAGGATGCATTCCTAAATGGTCTAGATGATGTTTCTACAAGAAATCTCTGGAGAAGATTTCGCAAGGATTTTCAAGTAGAAGCAATGGGAGTACAGAAAAGACTAGTGGCTGCTGCCCCTGGTTACCCTGGTTACCTTCTGGAGGAAGATAATGGTATATACTACCATCCTCTCAAAAATTGTGTTGCTGCTGAGGAGAAGCCCTTTGTGGATAAATTGGAAGTATTAAGACTGGCTGCTGAAATGGAAGCAAATCCATGCAGGGATATTGTTATCTTTATTCCTCAATATCCTGTTCTGCTAGGAGACTTCAAGACTCTCTTTGACTATCTGAGGGAAAACCCGTCTGTGAAAGACCCAAGCTTGGTCATTCCAGAAGTTGTTGACCCACCAGTAGTTGAAGGTCCTTCTGCTCCCAGGAATCTAGCTGCCATTCTTCAGGCACTTGAGAATGGAGACTCGGAAATTCCTGCTGCAGAATATGGAGATGCTTCTATGCAAGAAGCAGATGCTGAAGATCATGTTGCTAGATCTGATCCTGTTGAGGAAATCCCTGCAAATGATCTATCTATGGAAGCTGCAGATCAACATGCTATTCCTGTGGTTGAAAGCGGTGAAGCTTCTTCTGATGAATCTTCTCGTCTTGCAAAGACTCTGGAAGAAATTCAGAAAAGACAGGATGAGCAAAGCTCACTCAATGCTGAGTATAGCGCTTTCATGGTGAGGCAAGAAGGACACAACAATACGGTTCAAGAGATGCTGACCAAGATCTTGTCAAGACTAGGGCCATCTTAGTTTGAGTCTGTGTTGTCTCTTTCTTTTCGTTGCATCTGTTTTGTTTTGTGCATCTAATCTTTCTTGTCTTCTTGTACTTCTACCTGCTGTTTGAACTTTAATGAAATCATCTTCTTCCTCCGTGTGTCTAGTTTTGTTTTTCATCTGAATCTTTTGAAATATTCTTTTTGATGTTATGACAAAAAAGGGGGAGAAGATAAATGATAAATGATTTGATTAATCTATCAGTTGCTGGGTAAAGCTCCCACACATTTACTAACAAGAACTGCAAGTTCTATATGGTTTAAGTGGTTTGCAGGTATAAAGAAGTGAAGAGAATCTTCAACGCAAACACAGAAGCAAAACCATGGAAACTAAAGCAAGCTTAGTGCTGTCAAGCTTCAGAGATCAGAAGCACTGATGATAGAATTTAATCCATATTTGTCTATCTTGATCTGACAAAATTCTATTTGCTCTGATACTTTATTTTAGCCTATATGGCTCTGATACATATCATGTGTTCTAACATACATTTTATGTTCTGACTCGTTCATGCTGACTTTTGTCGTTTAGTTTTTGTTCTGTAACATTTCACGATGTAGAGATGCTCAGATGATGCTCTGGTACATTCAACAATGTTCTGATACAAATCTAGCATGAAGTGATGTTGGTAGAAATTCAAAGCTCTGAAGCTATCCGAGGGAAGCAGAAATCAGAAGCTGCGAATGTTCTAAAGATCCAGAAAACTCAAGTTCTGAAGTTGTCCTAAATGGAAGCAGAAATCAGAAGCTGTGAATGTTCAGAAGATCAAAGAAATTCAAGTTCTGAAGCTGTCCTAGATGGAAGCAGAAGTCAGAAGCTGTGAATGTTCAGAAGATCAAAGAAATTCAAGTTCTGAAGCTGTCCTAGATGGAAGCAGGAATCAGAAGCTGTGAGTGTTCTAGGAATCTAAAGAAATTCTAGTTCTGAAGCTGTCCTATGGAAGCAGAAGTCAGAAGCTATGAATTCTCTAAAGACAGAAGCTTATATGATCGTCTCTACTGAAATAATCAGGGAAGTCTTTTATTAAAGTTCTTCGAGTATTTATTTCAGGGGGAGATTATTTATCTCAGGGGGAGATTGTTAATCTCAGGGGGAGACATATTCATATGCTTATGCTATAGCTGTGTAATTTGTCTTTTGCCGTCTATTCTTTCTGATCGCAAATTCATATCATTTATATATGTTTTTGTCATCATCAAAAAGGGGGAGATTGTTAGAACAAGATTTGTTCTGATCAATTATCTTAGTTTTGATGATAACAATAATATGAATTTTGCTTAAGATAATATGGTACTCTAATCCAATGCAATTTCCTTTTCAGGAAATATATATAAAGAGTACGCATAACTCAGCGCTCAGAAGCTTTGTCTCAAAGGGTTCAGCATGCAACATCAGAACATGGTCTGGCAAGACATCAGAAGATGGTCGAAGCAGAATCAGAACATGGGTCTATGGAAGCATCAGAAGAACAAGAGAACAGAAGCACTGAAGTTCTGATGGTATCACGCTCAGAAGCACTTCAAGGTCAGAAGATCAGAAGATGCTATGCACCAAGCTGTTTGACTCTGATGATATTCAAACGTTGTATTCACAAACATCAGATCAGAAGAAAGTACAAGTGGCAAGCTACGCTGACTGACAAAAGGAACGTTAAAAGCTATTAAAGGCTACGTCAGTAGACACAGCGTGAACAAGGCTCGAGGTAGTTGACAAAAGCGTATAACATTAAATGCGATGCTGTACGGAACACGCAAAGCATTAAATGCACTCAACGGTCATCTTCTCCAAACGCCTATAAATATGAAGTTCTGAAGTAAAGCAAGGTTAACGATTCCGCACCAAAACAACTCAAATCAACTTGCTGAAACGCTGTTCAAATTCAAAGCTCAGAATCTTCATCTTCATCAAAGCTCACTACATTGCTGTTGAAATATATTAGTGAGATTAAGCTTAAACGTTAAGAGAAATATCACAGTTTGTGATTATCGCTTTTAAGAAGCATTTGTAAACTCTTAGAATTGATTACATTAAGTTGTAAGGAACTAGAGTGATCGTGTGGATCAGAATACTCTAGAAAGTCTTAGAGGTTATCTAAGCAGGTTGTAACTAGAGTGATCGTGTGGATCAGTAGACTCTAGAAAAGTCTTAGAGGGTATCTAAGCAGTTGTTCCTGGAGTGATCAGTGTGTGATCAGAAGACTCTGGAAGACTTAGTTGCTGACTAAGTGGAGAACCATTGTAATCCGTGCGATTAGTGGATTAAATCCTCAGTTGAGGTAAATCATCTCTGCGGGGGTGGACTGGAGTAGTTTAGTTAACAACGAACCAGGATAAAAATAACTGTGCAATTTATTTTTATCTGTCAAGTTTTTAAAACTACACTTATTCAAACCCCCCCTTTCTAAGTGTTCCTGCTTCCATCTAGGACAGCTTCAGAACTTGAATTTCTTTGATCTTCTGAACATTCACAGCTTCTGACTTCTGCTTCCATCTAGGACAGCTTCAGAACTTGAATTTCTTTGATCTTCTGAACATTCACAGCTTCTGATTTCTGCTTCCATTTAGGACAGCTTCAGAACTTGAGTTTTCTGGATCTTTAGAACCTTCGCAGCTTCTGATTTCTGCTTCCCTCGGATAGCTTCAGAGCTTTGAATTTCTACCAACATCACTTCATGCTAGATTTGTATCAGAACATTGTTGAATGTACCAGAGCATCATCAGAGCATCTCTACATCCTGAAATGTTACAGAACAAAAACTAAACGACAAAAGTCAGCATGGACGAGTTAGAACATAAAATGTATATTTGAACACATAATATGTATCAGAGCCATATAGGCTAAAATAATGTATCAGAGCAAATAGAATTTTGTCATAGCAAATAGACAAATATGGATCAGATTCTATTATCAGTGCTTCTGATCTCTGAAGCTTGATAGCACTCAGCTTGCTTCAGTTTCCATGGTTTTGCTTCTTGTGTTTGCTTTGCTTTGAAGATTTTCTTCACTTCTTTATACCTGCAAAACACTTAAACCATTTAGAACTTGCAGTTCTTGTTAGTAAATGTGTGGGAGCTTTACCCAGCAACTGATAGATTAATCAAATCATTTATCATTTATCTTCTCCCCCTTTTTGTCATAACATCAAAAAGAATATTTCAAAAGATTCAGATGATATAAAACGACAAATAAAATCACTGGAATGTAAAAACAAAGAAACTTTTCATTGATAATCAAAAGATATTACAAAAGGTTCCTATGTTTAACAAGATGAGAAACATTCCTAGCAAATACATAAAAAGTCATCCCAAGAGGAAATGACTACAAAAATTAAAAACAGCACCCTAGCAGGACACGCTCTGTGTCATCCCATCAAGAATCCCTGTGGACTCTTGTCTTCCAGACTAGAACCTCCACTGTAGAAGAGATCCAAGTGACCAAAGAGGAAGAGAGGGACAGTTCACAGACAGAGAGCTAATGTTGCAAACGGGGCTTTCCCTCAACATAGAAGTTAAGAATATCATTCTTAACCTCCTCCCATAACTCAAGAAAGTCTTCTGTCTTTGGGTGAAAGTTGATAACAACATCAAAGAAGAGGTCTGACTTGAGAGGAATTAGGAGAGCCATCCCGAGATATGCATAGATCTGTCGCCTTTGAGTCATAAATCCTCAACAGACTTAGGATGAACGCTAGGTTTGAGCTAGGATTTTTAAAAGAAGAAAAACTTGTTTGAGCAAGAGAAGAAAACGGAAGAGAGAGAGAAATAACTTGAGGAGGAATGCAAAGTGAGAGAGATATAAGAGAGAAAAGAAACGTTTTAAGAATATAAAAAGAAAAACTGAAAGAGAGTAAATGATGAAAAACATTTAATGTTACGTGACGTGAGGAGAGATAATAAAGACAAATGAGGTGACTAGCACAGTTACCTATGGTCGGCGTCCCTTCAACTGCACGCGCGCTTATCCATGAACAGTAACGACAGGTTTACCATCCCGAGATAAAATGTTACAGCTGTTTTGCTTTAAAAGAGGTTCTGAATCAACTTAGACAATGAAACGTTAGTAATAACCGAATCATAATTTCTAGAAGATTTCAATCAGAACTTCTGATTAAAAAAAAATAATTCCACATTCATTTCAGAAGATACTCATACATGAGAACTTCTCATCTTCTCATTCTGGGCATAAATCCATACTGATGTTCTTCAGAATGAACTTAAACCTATCTTCAGCCAGGGGTTTTGTAAAGATATCAGCCCATTGATGGTCTGTATCAACAAAGTTTAAAGATATAACACCCTTCTGAACATAGTCCCTTATGAAATGATGTTTAATCTCAATATGTTTAGCTTTTGAATGAAGAATAGGGTTCTTAGATAAACATATAGCAGAAGTATTATCACAGAATATAGGAATGTTACTCTCAAATATCTGATAATCTTCTAACTGACTCTTCATCTAGAGCATCTGTGTACTACAACCAGCAGCAGCGACATATTCTGCTTCTGTTGTTGATAGAGCAATAGTTGCTTGCTTCTTGCTATACCAAGAGATCAAATGACTTCCAAGAAATTGGCAACTTCCTGAAGTACTCTTTCTTTCAATTCTGTCTCCAGCATAGTCAGCATCGCAGAATCCTACTAAGTTGTATTCTTTAGATTTTCTGTAAACTAAGCCAACATTAGTAGTACCTTTCAGATACCTTAGAATTCTCTTAACAGCAGTTAAATGAGATTCTCTAGGATCTGATTGGAATCTAGCACACAAACAAACACTGAACAGAATGTCAGGTCTAGAAGCAGTCAGATATAGAAGAGATCCAATCATACCTCTGTATAACTTCTGATCTACCTTCTTACTTACCTCATCCTTACCTAGGATGCATGTTGGATGCATAGGAGTTTTGGCTTCTTTGCAGCCCAGAAGACTAAACTTCTTCAGAAGTTCCTTCACATACTTGGTTTGGTGAACATACGTTCCTTCTGATGTTTGATTTATTTGTATTTCAAGGAAATACTTGAGTTCTCCCATCATGCTCATTTCAAACTCAGCTTGCATAGACTCAGCAAACTCCTTTCCAAGTGTAGAATTAGATGTTCCAAAAATAATATCATCTACATATATTTGACAAATTAAAATATCCCTTTTAAAGGTTTTACAAAAGAGAGTAGTGTCCACTTTTCCTCTAGTGAAACCATTATCCAGAAGGAAAGAACTTAAGCGTTCATACCAAGCTCTGGGAGCCTGTTTCAATCCATACAATGATTTCTTTAGTTTAAAAACATGATTAGGAGACATAGAGTCTTCAAAACCAGGAGGTTGATGGACATAAACTTCTTCATCTATATAACCATTTAAGAAGGCACTCTTAACATCCATTTGATAGAGAGTGATGTTATGTTGAGTGGCAAATGAAATTAATAGACGAATAGATTCTAACCTGGCCACTGGTGCAAAGGTTTCTGTATAGTCAATCCCTTCTTGCTGACTATAACCCTGAGCCACCAGTCTGGCTTTGTTCCTTACCACTTCACCTTTCTCACTGAGCTTGTTTCTGAAGACCCATTTTGTACCGATTATATTGAATCCATCTGGTCTAGGAACAAGATCCCAAACATCATTCCTTGTAAACTGATTCAGTTCTTCTTGCATAGCAATTATCCAGTCTGGATCTTCTAGAGCATGATCAACAGAAGTTGGCTCGATCAAAGATACAAGACCTAATTGACAATCTGCATTGTTCTTAAGGAATGCTCTTGTTCTGATTGGATCATCCTTCTTTCCAAGAATGACATCTTCTGAATGACCAGAAATGAGTCTGGATGATCTTCTGACAGATGGTTCTTCAGAAATGCTTAGGTTCTCCAGAGAAGCTGATACTTGATCTTCCGATTCTTTGCTTCTGAGAGGTTCTGCTTCTGATGCGTTGCTTCTTGGCTCAACAACTTCTGATATATCAATATCACAATCTGCAAAATTATCAAACTGCTTTGGTTTTTCAGAACCAAGCTTATCATCAAACCTGATATTGATTGATTCTTCTACAGTCAATGTTTCAGTATTGTATACCCTGTAGCCTTTTGAGCGTTCAGAATATCCAAGAAGGAAACACTTTTGAGCTTTGGAATCAAACTTACCAAGATGATCTTTAGTGTTCAGAATAAAGCATACACATCCAAAAGGATGGAAATATGAAATGTTGGGCTTTCTATTCTTCCACAATTCATAAGGAGTCTTATTAAGAATAGGTCTGATAGAGATTCTATTCTGAATATAGCATGCAGTGTTTATTGCTTCTGCCCAGAAATGCTTAGCCATATTGGTTTCATTGATCATGGTTCTGGCCATTTCTTGTAAAGTCCTATTCTCTCGTTCTACAACTCCATTTTGCTGTGGAGTTCTAGGACAAGAGAAGTCATGGGCAATACCATTCTCTTTGAAGAATTCTTCAAAGGATCTGTTCTCAAATTCACCACCATGATCACTTCTGACCTTTATGATTTTACACTCTTTTTCAGATTGAATCTGAATGCAGAAATCAAAGAACACTGAATGAGTCTCATCCTTGTGTTTCAAGAATTTTACCCATGTCCAGCGGCTATAATCATCTACGATGACTAATCCATATTTCTTCCCTCTGACAGATGCTGTTTTGACTGGGCCAAACAGATCAATGTGCAAGAGTTCTAATGGCCTTGAGGTAGAAACAACATTCTTAGACTTGAATGCAGGTTTGGAGAACTTGCCCTTCTGACATGCTTCACAAAGAGCATCTGATTTGAATTTCAGATTAGGGAGTCCTCTGACAAGATTCAGTTTGTTAATCTGAGAAATCTTTCTCAAACTAGCATGACCTAATCTTCTGTGCCAGACCCACTGCTCTTCAGAAACAGACATAAGACAAGTCACCTTCTGACTCATAAGATCTTGCAGATCTGTCTTATAAATGTTGTTCTTCCTCTTGCCTGTAAATAGGATTGAGCCATCCTTCAGATTTACAGCCTTGCAAGACTCTTGATTAAAGATTATATCATAACCATTGTCACTCAATTGACTGATAGATAAGAGGTTATGTGTTAATCCTTCTACAAGAAGTACATTAGAAATGGAAGGAGAGTTACCAGACTTTATAGTTCCAGAGCCAATTATCTTGCCCTTCTGATCTCCTCCAAACTTGACTTCTCCTCCAGACTTAAGCACCAGGTCTTGGAACATAGACCTTCTTCCTGTCATGTGTCGTGAGCATCCAGAGTCCAGGTACCATGACATGTTGTGCTTTGTCCTTTTTGCAGTCAAGGATATCTGCAATAGGAATAATCTTATCCTTAGGTACCCACATTTTCTTGGGTCCTTTCTTGTTAGATTTTCTCAAGTTCTGATTGAACTTGGGTTTAACATTGTAAGCAATAGGAGGAACAGCATGATAATTTTTAATGTGAGTTTCATGATATTTCCTAGGTTGTGTCACATGCTTTTTGGTGTGTGTTATGTGAAAGCTTTGAGCATGTGAAGTGTGCCTAATATCATGGGAGTGGCCATACTTGAACTGATCATACAATGGCTTGTATGTGAATTTCATTTCATCAACAGGTTCAAGTTTGTATGGGGTTTCACCCTCAAAACCAATGCCAACTCTTTTGTTTCCAGACACAGCATATATCATAGAAGCTAGCTGACTTCTGCCAATACTTCTAGATAAGAACTTCCTGAAACTTAAATCATATTCTTTCAGAATATGGTTTAGACTAGGAGTGGATTGTTCTGAATCAGAAGGAGATCCAACATTATTGGATAATTTTAAAAGTTTTTCTTTTAATTCAGAATTCTCCAACTCAAGCTTCTTTGTTTCAAATTCAAATAGCTTTTTCAGCTTTTTGTATTTGAGACTCATCTGAGACTTGAGTTCCAGAAGTTCAGTTAGACCGGAAACTAACTCATCTCTAGTAAGTTCAGAAAATACCTCTTCAGAATCTGATTCTGATGTAGATTCTGATCCATCATCTTCTGTCGCCATCAGCGCACAGTTAGCCTGCTCATCTTCAGAGTCTGAATCATTTTCTGACTCATCCCAGGTTGCCATAAGACTTTTCTTCTTATGAAACTTCTTCTTGGGATTTTCCTTCTGAAGATTTGGACATTCATTCTTGAAGTGTCCAGGCTCATTGCATTCATAGCACATGACCTTCTTCTTGTCAAATCTTCTTTCATCAGAAGATTCTCCACGTTCAAATTTCCTTGAACTTCTGAAGCCTCTGAACTTCCTTTGCTTGGTCTTCCAGAGTTGATTTAGCCTTCTGGAGATCAAAGACAGTTCATCTTCTTCTTCAGATTCTGATTCTTGAGGATCTTCTTCTCTAGCCTGAAAAGCGTTAGTGCATTTCTTGATATTTGATTTTAATGCAATAGACTTACCTTTCTTTTGAGGCTCGTTTGCGTCCAGCTCTATTTCATGACTTCTCAAGGCACTGATAAGCTCTTCCAGAGAAACTTCATTCAGATTCTTTGCAATCTTGAATGCAGTCACCATAGGACCCCATCTTCTGGGTAAGCTTCTGATGATCTTCTTTACATGATCAGCCTTGGTGTATCCCTTGTCAAGAACTCTCAATCCAGCAGTAAGAGTTTGAAATCTTGAAAACATCTTTTCAATGTCTTCATCATCCTCCATCTTGAAGGCTTCATACTTCTGGATTAAAGCTAGAGCTTTAGTCTCCTTGACTTGAGCATTTCCTTCATGAGTCATTTTCAAGGACTCATATATGTCATAGGCCGTTTCCCTGTTAGATATCTTCTCATACTCAGCATGAGAGATAGCATTCAGCAAAACAGTTCTGCATTTATGATGATTCCTGAAAAGCTTCTTCTGATCATCATTCATTTCTTGCCTTGTCAGCTTTACGCCTCTGGCATTTACAGGATGTTTGTAACCATCCATCAGAAGATCCCATAGATCACCATCTAGACCCAGAAAGTAACTTTCCAGTTTATCTTTCCAGTATTCAAAGTTTTCACCATCAAATACCGGCGGTCTAGTATAACCATTGTTACCGTTGTATTGCTCAGCAGAGCCAGATGTAGATGCAGGTGGGTCTGTTGGAATTTCACCAGCCATCTTTTACTGAAGCGTTTTTCTCTTCCTGAATCTTTTCTAAACACGGTTAAGTGCTTGCACCTTAGAACCGGCGCTCTGATACCAATTGAAGGATAGAAAAACACTTAGAAAGGGGGGGTTTGAATAAGTGTAGCTTTAAAAAACTTGACAGATAAAAATAAATTGCACAGTTATTTTTATCCTGGTTCGTTGTTAACTAAACTACTCCAGTCCACCCCCGCAGAGATGATTTACCTCAACTGAGGATTTAATCCACTAATCGCACGGATTACAATGGTTCTCCACTTAGTTAGCAACTAAGTCTTCCAGAGTCTTCTGATCACACACTGATCACTCCAGGAACAACTGCTTAGATACCCTCTAAGACTTTTCTAGAGTCTACTGATCCACACGATCACTCTAGTTACAACCTGCTTAGATAACCTCTAAGACTTCCTAGAGTATTCTGATCCACACGATCACTCTAGTTCCTTACAACTTAATGTAATCAATTCTAAGAGTATTACAAATGCTTCTTAAAAGCGATAATCACAACTGTGATATTTCTCTTAACGTTTAAGCTTAATCTCACTAATATATTACAACAGCAATGTAGTGAGCTTTGATGAAGATGAAGATTCTGAGCTTTGATTTGAACAGAGTTTAAGCAAGTTGATTTGAGTTGTTTTGGTGCAGAATCGTTAACCTTGCTTCTCATCAGAACTTCATATTTATAGGCGTTGGAGAAGATGACCGTTGAGTGCATTTAATGCTTTGCGTGTTCCGTACAGCATCGCATTTAATGTTATACGCTTTTGTCAACTACCTCGAGCCTTGTTCACGCTGTGTCTACTGACGTAGCCTTTAATAGCTTTTAACGTTCCTTTTGTCAGTCAGCGTAGCTTGCCACTTGTACTTCCTTCTGATCTGATGTTTGTGAATACAACGTTTGAATATCATCAGAGTCAAACAGCTTGGTGCATAGCATCTTCTGATCTTCTGACCTTGAAGTGCTTCTGAGCGTGATACCATCAGAACTTCAGTGCTTCTGTTCTCTTGTTCTTCTGATGCTTCCATAGACCCATGTTCTGATTCTGCTTCGACCATCTTCTGATGTCTTGCCAGACCATGTTCTGATGTTGCATGCTGAACCCTTTGAGACAAAGCTTCTGAGCGCTGAATTATGCGTACTCTTTATATATTTCCTGAAAAGGAAATTGCATTGGATTAGAGTACCATATTATCTTAAGCAAAATTCATATTATTGTTATCATCAAAACTAAGATAATTGATCAGAACAAATCTTGTTCTAACAAACACATCTCCTATTGTTCATACTGGTCCTTTTGTCCCAGAGCCCATTTATGATGCTGCTCCAAGTGAAATTCATGACAGAATGGATGGTTTCCAAGATCAGTTTGAAGAATTGCAGAAAGAGATGAAAGCCTTGCGTGGGAAAGAACTGTTTGGAAAGAATGTGCATGATCTTTGCCTTGTTCCCAATGTGAAAGTACCTGCTAAGTTCAAACTGCCTGAATTTGAGAAGTATAAAGGAAATTCCTGTCCTCAGGCACACCTGGTGATGTATGTGAGAAAGATGTCTACTCACACTGATGATCAACGTCTGTTGATTCACTATTTCCAAGACAGTTTGACTGGAGCTGCTTCTAAGTGGTATATGGGCCTTGATAGCACCCATATTCGCACTTTCAATGACTTAGCTGAAGCGTTTGTGAAGCAATACAAGTATAATGTGGACATGGCTCCTGATAGGGATCAATTGCGAGCTATGATGCAGAAAGAGAAAGAATCCTTCAAAGAATATGCTCAGAGATGGCGCGAGGTTGCCGCCCAAGTGATTCCTCCGATGGAAGAAAAAGAGATGACTAAGATTTTTCTGAAGACTCTTGGTCCGTTTTACTATGAAAAGATGATTGCAAGTGCTCCTGTAGACTTCACCGAAATGGTGGGTATGGGTGTCAGATTGGAAGAATCTGTGCGAGAAGGTCGTTTGGTTCGAAATGACAATTCATCTGGTGGTGCGAAGAAGTATGGTTCTTCACTCCAGAAGAAGAAAGAATCAGATGCTAATGCTGTTTCTCATGGGAGGAATAGTCGATTCAGAAATCAATCTCAACAAGTGGCATCAGTAACTCCTGTCGTGAATTCAGTGCCTGTAGCTCCTGTTAATCAACAACCAGCAAGGCGAAATCCGTATCCTCGGGTTAATATTGATCCTATCCCTATGACGTACACTGAACTGTCTCCTGCTCTAATTCATAAGAAGTTGGTTCAACCAAGGTCACCACCTCCTGTGCCAGAGAAACTCCCTTGGTGGTATAAGGCTGATGCCACTTGTGCGTATCATCAAAATGCTTCTGGGCATGATTTGGAAAACTGTTGGGCCCTGAAGAATGAAGTCCAGAGATTGGTTCGTTCTGGTATGCTTTCTTTCCGTGATATTGGTCCAAATGTGCAGAACAATCCATTGCCAACTCATGAAGCGTCTGTTGTGAATATGGTATCTGGTTGCCCTGGGAAGTATAAGATTTATCGTGTGGAACACATCTGAGAATCATTGGTAGAGATGCATGCCACTCTGTGTGAGTACAGTCATTATGAGCATAATCATGCTGTTTGTAGGATTTGTTCAGTCAATCCTCGAGGATGTTACATTGTGAGAAGAGATTTACAAGAGATGATAGATCAAAGGCTCATTGAGATTCTGAGGGACAGAGATGAAGATGATGTCAATGTGATTGAACCATGCTTTGAAATCCCGGAATGTGTAGAGATTGGTTATTATGGCAAAGCTGCTGTGGAACCTCTTGTGATATGTTTGCCTGGATCTGTACCTTATAATTCTGATAAAGCTGTACCTTATAGATACAAAGCCACCATGATGGAAGCTGGAAAAGAAGTCGAGATTAAGCCTCTGTCTTCTGTTGGGAATATAGTAGATGTTAGTAGAGTGACTAGAAGCGGACGAGTTTTTACTCAGCCCCAAACAGTTGTGGATGTCCAGAGAAATCCAACTCAAGTGCCTGTGAACGATAATGATGCGACAAAAGTGAATGCTGAGTCATCTTCAGGAAAGGAGATGGATGAGATTTTGAAGCTTATCAGGATGAGTGATTATAAGATCGTGGATCAGTTGCATCGCACTCTGTACAAGATCTCTATAATGGAGCTGCTGACGAGTTCTCCTGCTCATAGGGATTCTTTGATTAAAATACTCGATCAAGCCTTTGTGGATCATGATGTGACGCTGGATCAGTTTAATGGGGTGGTGAGTAATATCACTGCATGTAACAATCTGAGCTTCAGTGATGAAGATTTGCCTGAGGAAGGGAGAAATCATAATTTGGCTTTGCACATCTCTGTCAGTTGCAAAGAGGACTCAATGTCCAATGTGTTGATCGATACTGGATCATCTCTGAATGTCATGCCGAAATCCACTCTTGCTAAGCTGTCTTATGGTGGCACACCAATGAGATTTAGTAATGTGATTGTCAAGGCTTTTGATGGATCGAAGAAATCAGTGGTCGGAGAGGTTGATTTGCCTATTGGTATTGGACCATTTGTCTTCAAGATTACTTTTCAAGTGATGGACATTTTCCCTGCATACAGTTGCTTATTGGGACGCCCATGGATCCATGAGGCTGGGGCAGTCACGTCAACTCTTCACCAAAAGTTGAAATTTGTGAAAGATGGAAGGATGGTTGTTGTGAATGGAGAACAAGCTTTGCTGATTAGTCATCTCTCTTCGTTCCGTACCATAGAAGCTGATGAGGTAGTCATTGGAACTGCATTCCAAGCCCTGTCTGTTAATGATGAATTAAAAAAGGATGAAGCTTCCATTGCCTCCTTCAAAGACGCTCAGCTGGTGGTTCAGAATGGACATTCAGGAGTCTGGGGACAAATGGTGAGTCTACAAGAGAACAAGAATAGAGCTGGTCTGGGATTTTCTGCCTCAGACAAGTCAGTGATGAAGTATGAATCTGCTTTTCGTCCCTATCAAGAAATGTTTCATAGTGCTGGGTTTCTACATCCGACTCTTCCAGAAGTGAACGCTGTTATTGAAGATAAACCAGAGCCAGAAGTGCCAAACTTTGTGACCCATGGAAAGATGATTAAGAACTGGATCACCATTGACATTCCTGAGTGTACTCATGCTTCAAAGTAATCTGCTTTTATGTTTTTCAAAAAATCCTTTCATTCTGCCCAAGATGAAAGTGAAATTGTTGGGCTCTCTTTTTTCTGTTTGTTTTAAACATTAAAATCATCAATAAAAGTCATTTTGTTTCTGCATATACATGCTTTTTATCTTTTTGCTTTTTTCTGGAAAGTGGTAACACGAAAAACCTTAAAAAATGTTTTCATTTTTTCCATAATCTGCATGATTACATGTTTGCATATATCTTTCCTTTTCCTGAAATAATAATCATTTGTGCAGATTAATCAATAAAACCGTTGAAAGTAATGACCCTGCGCCCTCTCCTAACTTCGAGTGTCCTGTGTATGAGGCGGAAGAAGAGAGTGATGAATGTATTCCTGATGAGATTTCCCGACTGCTTGAGCACGAGGAAGACACCATTCAGCCATATAAAGAACCATTAGAAGTCATCAACTTGGGTTCTGAAGAAGATAAAAAAGAAGTCAAGATTGGGGCATTGCTTGGTCAAGATGTTAAGAAGAGGATGGTAGAGCTTCTTAAAGAGTATGTTGACATTTTTGCGTGGTCCTACCGAGATATGCCTGGGTTGGACGTAGATATTGTGGAGCACCGTTTGCCGTTGAAACCAGAATGTCCTCCTGTCAAGCAAAAGTTAAGAAGGAGTCATCCTGATATGGCAGAAAAGATTAAGAATGAGGTCTTGAAGCAGATTGACGCAGGTTTCCTTGTCACTTCTGTATATCCTCAATGGATTTCCAATATTGTGCCTGTTCCGAAGAAAGACGGAAAAGTTCGCATGTGTGTGGATTATAGAGATTTGAACAAAGCCAGTCCGAAAGATGATTTTCCTCTACCTCACATTGATATGTTGGTAGATAGCACGACCAAGTTTGAGGTTTTCTCCTTTAGGGATGGTTTTTCAGGATACAACCAGATTAAGATGGCACCTGAAGACATGGAAAAGACAACCTTTATCACACCCTGGGGGGACATTCTGTTACAAAGTGATGCCATTTGGGTTAAAGAATGCTGGTGCGACATATCAGAGGGCCATGACTACTCTTTTCCATGATATGATGCACAAAGAAATTGAGGTTTATGTGGATGATATGATTGCCAAGTCCCAGTCAGAGGAAGGACACATGGAGGATCTTTTAAAGTTGTTTCAGCGTTTGAGAAAGTATCGTCTCCGCTTAAATCCAAACAAATGCACTTTTGGTGTCCGTTCCGGAAAATTATTGGGTTTCGTTGTCAGTCAGAGAGGAATTGAAGTGGATCCTGATAAAGTTAAAGCAATTCAGGAAATGCCAGCACCTAAGACTGAGAAACAAGTGAGAGGTTTCCTCGGACGTTTGAATTATATCTCCAGGTTCATTTCCAATATGACTGCTACCTGTGAGCCAATCTTCAAGTTGTTAAAGAAAAATCAGGGATGTGTGTGGAATGAAGATTGTCAGAAAGCTTTTGACAACATCAAAGAATATCTGCTTGAACCTCCCATTTTGCTCCCTCCGGCTGAGGGAAGGCCTTTGATTATGTACCTCACAGTACTTGAAAATTCAATGGGATGTGTGTTGGGTCAGCATGAGGAGTCTGGTCGAAAAGAGTATGCAATATACTACCTTAGCAAAAAGTTTACCGAGTGCGAAACAAGATACTCGCTGCTTGAGAAAACTTGTTGTGCTTTGGTGTGGGCTGCTCGCCGACTGAGACAGTATATGTTGAACCACACCACCCTATTAATTTCCAAAATGGATCCAATTAAGTATGTATTTGAGAAACCTGCATTAACTGGAAGGATTGCTCGCTGGCAAATGTTATTATCAGAATATGATATTGAATATCGAGCTCAGAAAGCTGTGAAAGGAAGTATGTTGGCAGAATACCTCGCTCACCAACCAATTGACGATCATCAATCTATCAGAATGGACTTCCCAGATGAAGATATAATGTATTTGAGATCTCAAGATTGGGATGAACCATTTCCAGAAGAAAGGCCAGATCCTGAATCCAAGTGGGGTTTAATTTTTGATGGAGCTTCTAATGTTCATGGCCATGGAATTGGCGCTATTATCATCACTCCGCATGGATCACATGTACCTTTCACTGCAAGGATATGTTTTGACTGCACAAACAATATTGCTGAGTATGAAGCTTGCATCATGGGACTTGAAGAGGCCATTAATCTGAGAATTAAGATTCTTGATGTTTATGGAGATTCTGCGCTTGTGATTAATCAGATTAAAGGAGAATGGGAAACTCGTCATCCTGGTTTAATTCCTTATAAAGATTACGCCAGAAGACTATTGACATTCTTCAACAAAGTTGAATTCCACCACATCCCTCGAGATGAGAATCAGATGGCTGATGCTTTAGCCACATTGTCTTCCATGTACAAAGTGAATTTTCATAATGAGGAACCTCAGATAACAATCAGGCGTCTTGATAGACCTGCTCATGTATTTGCAGTTGAGGAAGCAACAGATGAAAAGCCTTGGTATTTCGATATTAAGCACTTCCTTCAGACCCAAGAGTACCCACTTGGGGCATCAAATAAAGATAAGAAAACTTTGAGGAGATTGGCTGGCAGTTTCTTCATCAATGCTGATGTTTTGTATAAAAGGAATTATGACATGGTTTTGCTCAGATGCGTGGATAGACACGAAGCAGACATGTTGATGCATGAAATCCATGAAGGTTCTTTTGGTACCCATTCCAATGGACATTCGATGGCTAAAAAGATGCTTAGAGCAGGTTACTATTGACTGACAATGGAATCTGATTGCTACAAATTTGTAAAGAAGTGTCACAAGTGTCAGGTGTATGCTGACAAGATTCATGTGCCTCCGACACTTCTCAATGTTATTTCTTCCCCATGGCCTTTCTCTATGTGGGGTATTGATATGATTGGCATGATTGAACCCAAGGCTTCGAACGGACATCGATTCATCCTGGTAGCAATCGATTACTTTACCAAGTGGGTAGAAGCTGCTTCATATGCTAATGTGACAAAGCAAGTTGTGGTTAGATTTATCAAGAACAACATCATCTGCAGATATGGTGTACCGAGCAAGATCATCACTGATAATGGCTCGAATCTGAACAATAGCATGATGAGAGAACTGTGTGAAAGCTTCAAGATTGAACCTCACAACTCTTCGCCTTATAGGCCAAATATGAATGGAGCTGTTGAAGCAGCAAATAAGAATATTAAGAAGATTGTGCAAAAGATGGTTGTTACGTACAAGGACTGGCATGAGATGCTCCCATTTGCTTTGCATGGGTACCGTACATCTGTTCGTACTTCAACAGGGGCAACTCCCTTTTCTTTGGTTTATGGTATGGAAGCAGTGCTCCCTATTGAGGTTGAGATTCCATCATTGAGAGTTTTAATGGAAACCAAGTTATCTGAGGCTGAGTGGTGTCAAAGCAGGTTTGATCAATTGAATTTGATAGAAGAAAAGAGGATGACGGCTTTATGCCATGGTCAGTTGTACCAGAAAAGAATGAAGAAAGCATTCGATAAGAAGGTTCGACCTCGTGTATTCAGAGAAGGCGACCTCGTGCTCAAAAGAATCTTGTCTTTTACCTCCGATTCAAGGGGCAAATGGACTCCTAATTTTGAAGGACCATATGTTGTTAAGAAAGCCTTCTCTGGCGGTGCATTAATTCTTACAACTATGGATGGAGAGGAGCTCCCCCGTCCCGTGAATGCTGATGTAGTCAAGAAATACTTTGCCTAAAAATAATAAAAGAACAGCTCGCTAAGTTGAAAACCCGAAAGGGCGGCTTAGGCAAAAAAGAGCGTCTCGGTGGATTGAAAACCCGAAAGGGCGGTCCAGGCAAAAATTAGAGACATAAACAGAATAAAATACCCGGTGGACTGAAAACCCGAAAGGGCGGTCCAGGCAAAAGTTAGGGATTCATGGCAAGTAACTACATCAGACAAGACTTGATCATCAGCAGTCATCTGTTTATCATGAAGAAGTTCAACACATTTCAACGGAAGCCTTTGCTCAGGAATTCCAAGTTGAGAGAGAGGATGGGGTCATTACATTTCAATGTACCTTTTCCACAAAATTACCACTTTCCAAACTTTGTAATAATCCATGGGGTCTTGCCTTTTGCAGGCTACCATTCTATTAAAAAAGTTTGAGCCTTTACCCTTTATTGGCAATCTCATTTCTTCCATATCTCTCAAAATGTCATTTATTGTTGATAGTAATTTTTGAAACAAAAAGAAAATTGATTTCAACAAAATCCTTTTGAAAATTATAAAAGAAGTTTTACTTTGATTCATGAGTGCATTACAAGGAATGGATATGTTGATGTATTCATAATGCAAAAGAAGAAGAATGTGTTCCACTCAATGCACCTTTGGCCTGGTTCAAATATGGTGTAGAACTCAACTACTGTGTTCTCTTAGCTCTGATATTCCCTAATGTTGGGCAGCATATATTCTAAAGCCATCAAAAGATTGTTATAGCAGTTTTTGCTCTGATGTTCAGCTTGAGACATGCTTGATTATGTTATCTTCGCACTCCATCGCTTGAGTTAATTCTTGTGCTAAGTTTTGGCAGCATATGCATCATTAACATACATCAAAAACAGTCATGCATTTCACATTTGCTATCATGAAGTTTACTGTCAAACAGATTGCTCTTTCATTTAGAGTGTCTTAAGCAGAAAAAAAACTCACTTTCCTTGAAAATCCCCACTGAATTTGTTTCTAGGTGGATAATATGTTTCAGTTTTTCTGTTCAGATGACTACGAACAAAAGACCAGTGAGTTTCTCCCTCACATGGTCCAGTCTTTTTGGCAGCTTCTTTCCATTTTGGTCATGGATTGAATTTTTGTCACACGATGATGAATATTGAGACTAGGCATTTATGTATGCATCCTCAAATCAATGAAAAAGTATTATTGATTGCTCTTCACCATCATTGGTACAAAAGGGGCATACTCTTCATACCTTCAGTGGAACGTTGGTATGTGTTATCGTCAGTGGTACGGCGGTACATCTCTTTCATCGTCAGTGGTACGTCGATGATTTATCCTTTTTATATCATCAGTGGTACGGTGGTATACCTCCTCATGCCTTCAGTGGAACGTTGGTATGTGTTATCGTCAGTGGTACGGCGGTACATCCCTTTCATCGTCAGTGGTACGTCGATGATTTCTCCCTTTTATATCATCAGTGGTACGGTGGTATACCTCTTCATGCCTTCAGTGGAACGTTGGTATGTGTTATCGTCAGTGGTACGGCGGTATATCTCTTTCATCGTCAGTGGTACGTCGATGATTTATCCCTTTTTATATCATCAGTGGTACGGTGATATATCTCTTTCATGCCTTCAGTGGAACGTTGGTATGTGTTATCGTCAGTGGTACGGCGGTACATCTCTTTCATCGTCAGTGGTACGTCGATGATTTATCCCTTTTTATATCATCAGTGGTACGGTGATATACCTCTTCATGCCTTCAGTGGAACGTTGGTATGTGTTATCATCAGTGGTACGGCGGTACATCTCTTTAATCGTCAGTGGTACGTCGATGAATTATCTCCTTTTTATATCATCAGTGGTACGGTGGTATACCTCTTTCATGCCTTCAGTGGAACGTTGGTATGTGTTATCGTCGGTGGTATGGCGGTACATCTCTTTCATCGTCAGTGGTACGTCGATGAATTATCTCTTTTTATATCATCAGTGGTACGGTGGTATACCTCTTCATGCCTTCAGTGGAACGTTGGTATGTGTTATCGTCAGTGGTACGGCGGTACATCTCTTTCATATCATCGGTGGTACGTCGATGGTATATCTCTCTTCATATCATCAGTGGTACGGTGGTATATATCCCTTCATATCATCAGTGGTACGGTGGTATATCTCTCTTCATATCATCAGTGGTACGGCGGTATATATCCCTTCATATCATCAGTGGTACGGATGGTATCATCTCTCTTCATATCATCAGTGGTACAGTGGTATATTTCCTCTTCATGCCTTCAGTGGAACGTTGGTATGTGTTATCGTCAGTGGTACGGCGGTACATCTCTTTCATCGTCAGTGGTACATCAGTGTGGTACGATGGTGTGATTTCTGATAACGGAAGATTGGCGTTCTAATTCAGGATGCATACTTTCTCATCCCCAGTGAAAGAGGATTCCCCTTTTCTCATCCCCAATGAAAGAGGATACTGTAATCTCTCTGACGCGAAGTGTTTTCCCAGAGAAATTTCTTTCCCTACCAAAGTTTCATCTCTCCAACAAAGTCTTGCCTTCCCCAGCGGAGATTTGTACAGCAAGACATTTGTTTTCCCCAGTGGAGTACCTTTTACTCCCCAGTGTTGTCATGCTTTATTATCATCATATGCATTCATTAAACATTGCATTGCATCTTAGGATCAAAAATTGTGTTTTATATATTTAAGTCTCTTCGATTTTGTCAAAACGAAGATTTCCAATCATCGTATCTCCAAATCGAAGAAACTTAAATAGGGGCATCTGTCATACCCCAATTTTTGACCCTAAGATCCTATATCATTCATATCCCAATCACTAATCAAGAGCTTCACTTGGAAGTTTTGTTTATGGTGTTGCACTCACCTCATCAATAAGAGGGACCATCAAGCACCAATGATTGTTTATCTTGTATGCATATTATACTAACCCAAATACCAAAAACATTGCTTTGTTTCTTTGTAGGCTTTTGTTTTGTAGGTACCAAGCCAAGACATGCAATAAACAAGGCATTTTTCAAATTTTTGACTGATGAAATCGATTTCCCTACTGGGTAAATCGATTTCCCTGCAGCAATCTTCAACAAAATCACATTCTGGACAGCATGAAATCGATTTCCCTCCTGGGTAAATCGATTTCCCTAGTGTATTTTGCGCCAAATTCTCTTCTGGAACAGAGTGAAATCGATTTCACTCCTGGGGAAATCGATTTCCTTCAGGCGAAATTCAAAAAAAATAGAGAGGGAAGCTTGATTTGATTTTGGCACCTATTTTCTTTGACCATTTTTGTCATTTTACCAATTTTCCACCTCATCAAAATAATTCTCTTCATTAAACCCACTTAAACCCATTTTACCACTTTTTACCATTTAATTGCCACTTTAATCACCAATTAAACACAAGCTAATTACCAAATGCAAAAAGACCAAACTACCACTACTCTTGCTCTCATCTCTATAAATAGAGCCCACTACTCTCTCATTTCTCAAGCTTTGAGAGCCAAAAAAACCCTTGCAATTTCTCTCCTCATCCCTACCAAATTCACCAAAGCTCTTTCTTCTTTCATAAAGTTTGTGAGTCACACCTTGAACCTCACAAACTTTGAGCTAAGCCACCATCCATTTCACTCTTTTTTCTTCAATTGTTGAGAGATCAAGATTTGTGTTGGTGATTCTTGAAGTAGATCTAAGTTTTGTTCAAGATTTGGTAATTTTCTTCATCCTTTTTGTATATCATAATGTGATTCTTTGTTGCTTGTGTGTGATGCATCTTTGATGCTATATTGGTGCTATTTGATGGTGATTTGATGGAAAATTCGTGCTCCAATTGATGTGTGATCATAAGGTGTTTGTATATTTGTTCAAGTCAAGTTTCATGCCTTTAAATGCTGTTTTTGCTGAAATTTACACTGAGGAAATCGATTTCCTTAAGGCTGAAATCGATTTCCTGCTGAACGTAACTTGTTTTTTTTGAAAA